>NW_024726497.1:0-19055 GCF_018991925.1 Homarus americanus
GCAGTCCCTAGACTCTGCCATATTTCACACAAAAGAAACCTGTTCAACGGGCTTATGGCACCGTGAACCTCTAATAAGGACCACCCGTGCACGCTTAGGTGATCAAACACATTTTACCAAATCGACTTCGAAACAAGGAGGATCCAAAATATTCCATAAACCCAATAAAGCAAGCAAACTACACATATAATCAACACCTCACCCAACAGTTTGAACCGATCTTATATTGTGACGGGAAATACTACCTCTAACAGCACAATAAAAAGCGTACACTGTATATTTCACAAAAGCGTGTTCCAGCAGCCTTAGCGTGAACCACTGGGGACCAACACGTTAAGCAGGTGATCAGGCAACGTTTTACCATCGACACAATCGAGATTCAAATATATTTCATTAGCCAATAAGCACTGGACTTCACATATAATCAACACCTCACCCCACCAGGATTCCAAACCCGCGGTCTTATAATTGTGACCGGGTGTCCTACCTCTGGGCCCAGGACAATAAAAAAATCGACCCTGCTATATTTACACAAAGCCTGTTCAACGAGCTTATGGCGCAGTGAACCTAAGGACCACCCATGCAGCAGGTGATCAGAGCAACGTTTACCAAATCGACTTCGAAACAAAGGATCATATATATTTCATTGGCCAATAAAGCACTTCTTCTTCATACAATCAACACCCCACCCCACCCAGGACTCCAGAACAACAATCTTCTAATTGACCAGGGAACGCTACCTCCTGGCCCACCAGGACACTAAAAGCATTCCTAGACTTTGCTATATTTCACAAAGCCTGTTCCCAACAGCCTTATGGCGAACCTCTAATAGACACCCCATTAAACAAATTGATCAGAGCAAAGTTTTTAACGCACGAAACCGAGGATCCATATATATTTCATTAGACCATTAAAACGGACTTCAACATATAATCAACCTCCCCACAGGTTGAACCCACGATCTTATAATTGTCACCGGGAGCGCCCTCACAGGCCCAGGACAATAAAAGTCTAAACTCTGCTTACTTCACAAAACCCTGTTCAAGCAAGCTTAGGGGCCGTGAACCTCTAGGTAAGGCGCCCATTGATCAGAGCAACGTTTTAAATGTGGCCCGAACCCGATGATCCATATATAACACCATTAGACCATTAAAGCCTTCGCGGACAACATATAATCAACACCTCACGCCACCCAAGTTTGAACCCACGATCTTATATTGTACCGCGAGAACTTACCTCCTAGGCCCCAGGACAATAAAACAGTCCTAAACTCTGCTATATTCACAAAGCCTGTTCAACGACTTATGGCGCCGTGAACCTCTATTAAGAACACCCGTGCCGCCGTTGATAGACCCGTTTTAAATCGGCTTCAAACAGCGGATCCAACTACCTATTTCTTCCTTCCCCAATAAAGCCGCGACTTCTACCATATAGTTAACACCTCACCCACCAGGATTTGAACCCACGATCTTATAATTGTGACCGGGGACGCCACCTCCTGGGCCAGGAACCAATAAAAGCAGTACTAGACTCTACTTAAACTACAAAGCCTGTTCAACGAGTTTATAGCGCCGTGAACCTCTAATGAGGCACCGTGCAGCAGTGATCAGACCAACATTTTACCATCTTACCCACGAAACAGAAGGATCATATATATTTCATTCAGACCAATAAACCGCGGACTTCACATTTAATCAACACCTCCCACCAGGTTGAACCCGATCTTACTAAATTTACCACGGCGGAGCAGCTACCTCCTGGGCCACCAGGACAATAAAGCAGTCCTAGACTCTGCTATATTTCACACAAAAGCCTGTTCAACGAGCTTGCATTAAACATGAACCTCTAATAGGGACCACCATGCAGCAGGTGATCAGAGCAACGTTTTACTATTAAGACACAACCCGAGGATCATATATTTCATTTGACCATTAAATCCACGCGGACTTCTACATATAATCAACACCTCACCCACCAGGTTTGAACACGATCTTATAATTGTGACGAGGCGCAACCTCTGGCCCACCGGACAATAAAAGCAAGTCATAGACTCCTATATTCCACAAAGCCATTTCAAGACATGCATGAACCTCAAATAAAGTACACAGTGCGCTTAGGTGATCAGAGCAACGTTTTACCAAATGCTGCTTCGAAACACGAGGATCCATATATATTTCATTAGCCCAATAAATCATGCGGACTTCTACATATAATCAACACCTCACCCCACCAGGATTTAAACCCACGTTATTATAATTGTGACCGGGGAACGCTACCTCTGGGCCACCAGGATAATAAAAGCAGTCCTAGACTCTGCTATATTTCACACAAAGCCTGTTCAACGAGCTTATGGCGCCGTGAACCTCTAATGGGGACCACCCGTGCCGCTTAGGTGATCAGAGCAACGTTTTACCAAATGCGGCTTCGAAACACGAGGATCCATATATATTTCATTAGCCCAAAAAGCACGCGGACTTCTACATATAATCAACACCTCACCCCACCAGATTTGAACCCACGATCTTATAATTGTGACCGGGAACGCTACCTCTGGGCCACCAGGACAATAAAAGCAGTCCTAGACTCTGCTATATTTCACACAAAGCCTGTTTAACGAGCTAATGGCGCCGTGAACCTCTAATGGGGACCACCCGTGCCGCTTAGATGATCAGAGCAACGTTTTACCAAATGCGGCTTCGAAACACGAGGATCCATATATTTCATTAGCCCAAAAAAGCACGCGGACTTCTACATATAATCAACACCTCACCCCACCAGGATTTGAACCCACGATCTTATAATTGTGACCGGGGAACGCTACCTCTGGGCCACCAGGACAATAAAAGCAGTCCTAGACTCTGCTATATTTCACACAAAGCCTGTTCAACGAGCTTTTGGCGCTGTGAACCACTTTTGGGAACCACCCGTGTCGCTTAGGTGATCAGAGCAATGTTTTACCAAATCCGGCCTGGAAACACGAGGATCCATATATATTTCATTAGCCCAATAAAGCACGCGGACTTCTACATATAATCAACACCTCACCCCACCAGGATTTGAACCCACGATCGTATAATTGTGACCGGGGAACGCCACCTCTGGGCCATCAGGACACTAAAAGCAGTCCTAGACTCTACTATATTTCACACAAAGCCTGTTCAACTACCTTATGGCGCCATGAACCTCTAATGGGGACCACCCGTGCCGCTTGGGTGATCAGAGCAAAGTTTTACCAGATCCGGCTTGGAAACACGAGGATCCATATATATTTCATTAACCCAATAAAGCACTCGGACTTCTACATATAATCAATACCTCGCCCCACCAGGATTCGAACCCACGATCTTCTAATTATGACCAGGGATCACTACCTCTGGGCCACCAGGACACTATAAGCAGTCCTAGACTCTACTATATATCAAACAAAGTCGATCAACGAGCTTATGGCGCCGTAAACCTCTAATGGGGACCATCCGTGCAGCTTATGTGATCAGAGCAACGTTTTACCAGATCCGGCTTGGAAACACGAGGATCCATATATATTTCATTAACCCAATAAAGCACTCGGACTTCTACATATAATCAATGCCTCACCTCACGAGGATTTGAAGCCACGATCTTATAATTGTGACCGGGGAACGCTACCTCTGGGCCACCAGGACAATAAAAGCAGTCCTAGACTCTCCTATATTTCACACAAAGCCTGTTCAACGAGCTTATAGCGCCGTGAACCTCTCATGGGGACCACCCGTGCCGCTTAGGTGATTAGAGCAACGTTTTACCAAATGCGGCTTCGAAACACGAGGATCCATATATATTTCATTAGCCCAATAAAGCACGCGGACTTCTACATATAATCAATACCTCACCCCACCAGGATTCGAACCCACGATCTTATAATTATGACCAGGGATCGCTACCTCTGGGCCACCAGGACACTATAAGCAGTCGTAGACTCTGTTATATTTCACACAAAGCCTGTTCAACGAGCTTATGGCGCTGTGAACCTCTAATGGGGACCATCCTTGCCGCTTAGGTGATCAGAGCAACGTTTTCCCAAATCCGGCTTCGAAACACGAGGATCCATATATATTTCATTAGCACAATAAATCACTCGGACTTCTACATATAATCAACACCTCACCCCACCAGCATTTGAACCCACTATCTTATAATTGTGACCGGAGAACGGTACCTCTGGACAACGAGGACAATAAAAGCAGTCCTAGATTCAATTATATTTCACACAAAGCCTGTTCAACGACCTTATGGCGCCATGAACCTCTAATGGGGACCACCCGTGCCGCTTAGGTGATCAGAGCAAAGTTTTACCAGATCCGGCTTGGAAACACGAGGATCCATATATATTTCATTAACCCAATAAAGCACTCGGACTTCTACATATAATCAATACCTCGCCCCACCAGGATTCGAACCCACGATCTTCTAATTATGACCAGGGATCGCTACCTCTGGGCCACCAGGACACTATAAGCAGTCCTAGACTCTACTATATATCAAACAAAGTCGATCAACGAGCTTATGGCGCCGTAAACCTCTAATGGGGACCATCCGTGCAGCTTATGTGATCAGAGCAACGTTTTACCAGATCCGGCTTGGAAACACGAGGATCCATATATATTTCATTAACCCAATAAAGCACTCGGACTTCTACATATAATCAATGCCTCACCCCACGAGGATTTGAAGCCACGATCTTATAATTGTGACCGGGGAACGCTACCTCTGGGCCACCAGGACAATAAAAGCAGTCCTAGACTCTCCTATATTTCACACAAAGCCTGTTCAACGAGCTTATAGCGCCGTGAACCTCTCATGGGGACCACCCGTGCCGCTTAGGTGATTAGAGCAACGTTTTACCAAATGCGGCTTCGAAACACGAGGATCCATATATATTTCATTAGCCCAATAAAGCACGCGGACTTCTACATATAATCAATACCTCACCCCACCAGGATTCGAACCCACGATCTTATAATTATGACCAGGGATCGCTACCTCTGGGCCACCAGGACACTATAAGCAGTCGTAGACTCTGTTATATTTCACACAAAGCCTGTTCAACGAGCTTATGGCGCTGTGAACCTCTAATGGGGACCATTCTTGCCGCTTAGGTGATCTGAGCAACGTTTTCCCAAATCCGGCTTCGAAACACGAGGATCCATATATATTTCATTAGCCCAATTAAGCACGCAGACTTCTACATATAATCAACACCTCATCTCACCAGGATTCGAACCCACGATCTTATAATTGTGACCGAGGAACGCTACCTATGGGCCACCAGGACACTATAAGCAGTCCAAGACTCTGTTATATTTCACACAAAGCCTGTTTAACGAGCTTATGGCACCGTGAACCACTATAGGCGACCACCCGTGCCGCTTAGGTGATCAGGGCAACGTTTTACCAAATCCCGCTTGGAAACACGAGGATCCATATATATTTCATTAGCCCAATTGAGCACGCGGACTTCTACATATAATCAACACCTCACCCCACCAGGATTTGAACCCACGAACTTATAATTCTGACTGGGGAACGCTACCTGTGGGCCACCAGGACAATAAAAGCAGTCCTAGACTCTGCTATATTTCACACAAAGCCTGTTTAACGAGCTTATGGCGCCGTGAACCTCTAATGGGGACCATCCGTGCAGCTTATGTGATCAGAGCAACGTTTTACCAGATCCGGCTTGGAAACACGAGGATCCATATATATTTCATTAACCCAATAAAGCACTCGGACTTCTACATATAATCAATCCCTCACCCCACGAGGATTTGAAGCCACGATCTTATAATTGTGACCAGGGAACGCTACCTCTGGGCCACCAGGACAATAAAAGCAGTCCTAGACTCTCCTATATTTCACACAAAGCCTGTTCAACGAGCTTATAGCGCCGTGAACCTCTCATGGGGACCACCCGTGCCGCTTAGGTGATTAGAGCAACGTTTTACCAAATGCGGCTTCGAAACACGAGGATCCATATATATTTCATTAGCCCAATAAAGCCGGAGATCCATATATATATTTCATTAGCCCAATAAAAGCCGTGGACTTCTACATATAATCAACACACCTCACCCCACAGAGTTGAACCCACGATCTTATAATTGTGACCGAGAATGCTACCTCTGGGCCACCAGGACACTAAAAGCAGTCCCTAGACTCTGCTATATTTCACACAAAGACTGTTCAAGCGAGCTTTTGGCGCCGCCAGACCTCTAATAGGGGACCACCCCGTGCGCTTAGGTGATCAGAGCAACGTTTTACCAAATCGCGGTTTCCGAAACCACGGATCATATATATTTCATTAGCCCAATAAAAGCAGGGACTTCTCGTATAGTCAACCTCACCCCACCAGGATTTGAACCCACGATCTTATAATTGTGACCCGGGAATGCTACCTCTGGGCCACCAGGACAATAAAAGATCCCTAGACTCTGCCATATTTCCACCGCAGCCTGTTCAACAGGCTTATGGCGCCGTGAACCTCAAATGGGGACCACGAGGTACTGCTTGGGTGATCTGAACCAACATTTTTACCAAATCGGCTTCGAAACAAAGAAGGATCATATATATTTCATTAGCCCAATAACCCGCCTTGGACTTTATATTTTAATCAACACCTCACCCACCAGGATTTGAACCTGCGATCTTAAAATTGTGACCGAGGGGAACCTTACCTCTGGGCCACCAGGACAATAAAAGCATTCCTAGACTCTGCTATATTTCACACAAAGCCTGTTCAGCGAGCTTATGGAGCCGTGAACCTCTAATGGGGACACCCCGTGCCGCTTAGGTGATCAGGCGACGTTTTACCAAATGTGGCTTCGAAACCCGAGGGATCCATATATATTTCATTAGACCATTAAAACCTTGGCGGACTTCTACATATAATCAGCACCTCACCCCACCAGGATTTGAGCCCACAATCTTATAATTGTGACCGGGGCCATACCTCTGGGCCACCAGGACAATAAAAGCAGTCCCCTAGACTCTGCTATTTCACACAAAGCCTGTTCCAGCGAGCATGGAGCCGTGAACCTCCTAATGGGGGCACCCCGTGCGCTTAGGTGATCAGACCAACATTTTGCAGGCGGGGCTTCCAGAACAAGAAGGATCCATATATATTTCATAGACCATTAAAGCCACATGGGACTTCAACGCCATAATCAACACCTCACCCACAGAGTTGAACCCGATCTTATAATTGTCACGAGGGCAGCTACCTCTGGGCCATGGGACAATAAAAGCAGTCCTAGACTCTGCTATATTTCACACAAAAGCCTGTTCAAGCGAGCTTATGGCGCCGTGAACCTCTAATGGGGAACACCCCGTGCCACTTAGGTGATCAGAGCAACGTTTTGCAAATGCGGCTTCGAAACACGAGGATCCATATATATTCATTGGCCAATAAAGCCGTGGACTTCTACATATAATCAACACCTCACCCACCAGGAGTTGAACCCGATCTTATAATTGTGACGGGGAATGCTACTCTGGGCCACCAGGACACTAAAGCAGTCCCTAGACTCTGCTATATTTCACTAAAAGACTGTTCCCAACGAGCTTTTGGCGCCCAATGAACCTCTAATGGGGACCACCAGTGCCGTAGGTGATCAGGCAACGTTTACCAAATGCTGTTTTGGCTGCGGATCCATATATATTTCATTAGCCCAATAAAAGCCTGCCGGACTTCTACATATAGTCAACACCTCACCCACCAGAATTTGAACCCGCGATCTTATAATTGTGACGGGGAATGCTACCTCTAGGCCACCAGGACAATAAAAGCAGACCTAGACTCTCTCTATATTTCACAAAAAGCCTGTTCAGCGAGCTTTTGTGCCGTGAACCTCAAATAGGGACACGAGTGCGCTTGGGTGATCAGACCAACATTTTGCAAATGCGGCTTCGAAACAAGAAGGATCCTTATATATTTCGTAGCCCAATAAACCACGGGATACTGCATTTAATCAACCTCACCCACCAGGATTTGATCCTGCGATCTTAAAATTGTGACCGGGGAGCGCTACCTCTGGGCCACCAGGACAATAAAAGCAATCCTAGACTCTGCTATATTTCACACAAATATAGCCTGCTTGAGCTTATGGAACCGTGAACCTCTAATGGGGACACCCGTGCCGCTTAGGTGGTGAGCAACGTTTTGCAAATGTGGCTTCGAAACCGAGGATCATATATATTTCATTAGACCATTAAAGCCGCAGCCGGACTTCATAATCAACACCTCACCCACCAGTTTGAGCCACAATCTTATAATTGTGACCGGGGGGCCTTCTCTGGGCACGCCCAGGACAATAAAAGCAGTACTAGACTCTTTATATTTCACACAAAGCCTGTTCAACGAGTTTATGGCCGTGAACTCCTAATAGGGGACCACCATGCCTTAGGTGATCAGACCAACATTTTACCAATCTTGACGAAACAAGAAGGATCATATATATTTCATTAGACCAATAAAAGCCGTGGACTTCTACATTTAATCAACACCTCCTTACCAGGATTTGAACCCACGATCTTATAATTGTGACGAAACTGCGCTACCTCCTGGGCCACCAGGACAATAAAAGTAGTCCTAGACTCTGCTATTTCACACAAAGCCTGTTCTAATGGGACCTGCGTGCCGCTTAGGTGATCAAACACCGTTTTACCAAATCATGACGATCTGATCCATATATATTTCATTAGACCAATAAAGCACGCGGACTTCTACATTTAATCAACACCTCACCCCACCAGGATTTGAACCCACGATCATATTATTGTGACCGGGGAACGCTACCTCTGGGCCACCAGGACAATAAAAGCAGTCCTAGACTCTGCTATATTTCACACAAAGCCTGTTCAACGAGCTTATGGCGCAGTGAACCTCTAATGGGGACCACCAATGCCGCTTAGGTGATCAGAGCAACGTTTTACCAAATGTGGCTTCGCAACCCGAGGATCCATATATATTTCATTTGACCATTAAATCACGCGGACTTCTACATATAATCAACACCTCACCCCACCAGGATTTGAACCCACGATTTTATAATTGTGACCGGGGAACGCTACCTCTGGGCCACCAGGACAATAAAAGTAGTCCTAGACTCTGCTATTTTTCACACAAAGCCTGTTCAACGGGCTTATGGCACCGTGAACCTCTAATGGGGACCACCCGTGCCGCTTAGGTGATCAGAGCAACGTTTTACCAAATGCGGCTTCGAAATACGAGGATTCAAATATATTTCATTAGCCCAATAAAGCAAGCAGACTTCTACATATAATCAACACCTCACCCCACCAGGATTTGAAACCCCGATCTTATAATTGTGACCGGGGAATGCTACCTCTTTGCCACCAGGACAATAAAAGTAGTCCTAGACTCTGTTATATTTCACACAAAGCGTGTTCAACGAGCTTATGGCGCCGTGAACCACTATAGGGGACCAACCGTGCCGCTTAGGTGATCAGAGCAACGTTTTACCAAATGCGGCTTCGAAATATGAGGATTCAAATATATTTCATTAGCCCAATAAAGCACTCGGACTTCTACATATAATCAACACCTCACCCCACCAGGATTCAAACCCACGGTCTTATAATTGTGACCGGGGTATGCTACCTCTGGGCCACCAGGACAATATAAGCAGTCCTAGACTCTGCTAAATTTCACACAAAGCCTGTTCAACGAGTTTGTGGCGCCGAGAACCTCTAATGGGGACCACCCGTGCCGCTTAGGTGATCAGACGAACATTTTACCAAATGCGGCTTCTAAACAAGAAGGATCCATATATATTTCATTAGACCATTAAAGCACGCGGACTTCTACATATAATCAACACCTCACCCCACCAGGATTTCAACCCACAATCTTATAATTGTGACCGGGGGACGCTACCTCTGGGCCACCAGGACAATAAAAGCAGTCCTAGACTCTGCTATATTTCACACAAAGCCTGTTCAACGAGCTTATGGCGCAGTGAACCTCTAATGGGGACCACCCATGCCGCTTAGGTGATCAGAGCAACGTTTTACCAAATGCGGCTTCGAAACACGAGGATCCCTATATATTTCATTAGCCCAATAAAGCACGCGGACTTCTTCATATAATCAATACCTCACCCCACCAGGATTCGAACCAACGATCTTCTAATTGTGACCGGGGAACGCTACCTCTGGCCCACCAGGACACTAAAAGCATTCCTAGACTTTGCTATATTTCACACAAAGCCTGTTCAACGAGCTTATGACGCCGTGAACCTCTAATGGGGACCCCCCGTGCCGCTTAGGTGATCAGAGCAACATTTTACCAAATGTGGCTTCGAAACCCGAGGATCCATATATATTTCATTACACCATTAAAGCACGCGGACTTCAACATATAATCAACACCTCACCCCACCAGGATTTTAACCCACGATCTTATAATTGTGACCGGGGAACGCTACCTCTGGGCCACCAGGACAATAAAAGCTGTCCTAGACTCTGCTATATTTCACACAAAGCCTGTTCAACGAGCTTATGGCACCGTGAACCTCTAATGGGGACCACCCGTGCCGCTTAGGTGATCAGAGCAACGTTTTACCAAATGCGGCTTCGAAACAAGGAGGATTCAAAAATATTTCATTAGCCCAATAAAGCAAGCAGACTTTTACATATAATCAACACCTCACCCCACCAGGATTTGAACCCACGATCTTATAATTGTGACCGGGGAATGCTACCTCTGGGCCACCAGGACAATAAAAGCAGTCCTAGACTCTGGTATATTTCACACAGAGCCTGTTCAACGAGCTTATGGCGCCGTGAACCTCTAATGGGGACCCCCGTGCCGCTTAGGTGATCAGAGCAACGTTTTACCAAATGTGGCTTCGAAACCCGAGGATCCATATATATTTCATTAGGCCATTAAAGCACGCGGACTTCAACATATAATCAACACCTCACCCCACCAGGATTTGAACCCACGATCTTATAATTGTGACCGGGGAACGCTACCTCTGGGCCACCAGGATAATAAAAGCAGTCCTAGACCCTGCTATATTTCACACAAAGCCTGTTCAACGAGCTTATGGCGCCGTGAACCGCTAATGGGGACCACCCGTGCCGCTTACGTGATCAGAGCAACGTTTTACCAAATGCGGCTTCAAAACACGAGGATCCATATATATTTCATATGCCCAATAAAGCACTCGGACTTCTATATATAATCAACACCTCACCCACCAGGATTTAAACCCACAATCTTATAATTGTGACCGGGGTATGCTACCTCTGGGCAACCAGGACAATAAAAGCAGTCCTAGACTCTACTATATTTCACACAAAGCCCATTCAACGAGCTTATGGCCGTGAACCTCTAATGGGAACACCGTTGCCGCTTAGGTGATCAGAGCAGCGTTTTGCAAAATCTTGGCTTAGAAATACGAGGATCCATATATATTTCATTATTAGCCCAATAAAGCACGCGGACTTCTACATATAATCAACACTCACTTTCCTGGGAGTTGAACCCACACGTTGATCTAATTGTGACCGGGGAATGCTACCTCTGGGCCACCAGGACACTAAAAGCTTTCCTAGACTTTGCTATATTTCACACAAAGCCTGTTCAACGAGCTTATGGCGCCGTGAACCTATAATGGGGACCACTTGTGCCGCTTAGGTGATCAGAGCAACGTTTTACCAAATGTGGCTTCGAAACCCGAGGATCCATATATATTTCATTAGACCATTAAAGCACGCGGACTTTAACATATAATCAACACCTCACCCCACCAGGATTTGAACCCACGATCTTATAATTGTGACCGGGGAACGCTACCTCTGGGCCACCAGGACAATAAAAGCACTCCTAGACTCTGCTATATTTCACACAAAGCCTGTTCAACGAGCTTATGGCACCGTGAACCTCTAATGGGGACCACCCGTGCCGCTTAGGTGATCAGAGGAACGTTTTACCAAATGCGGCTTCGAACAAGGAGGATCCATAAATATTTCATTAGCCCAATAAAGCAAGCAGACTTTTACATATAATCCAGCACCTCACCTTCCCCACCAGAGTTAAGACCAACGATCTTCTAATTGTGACCGAGGTGCTACCTCTGGCCCCACCAGGACACTAAAAGCTTTAGACTTTGCTATATTTCACACAACGCCTGTTCAGCGAGCTTATGGCCGTGAACCTCTAATGAGACCCCGTGCAGCAGAGTGATCGGCGACGTTTTTACTAAATGTGGCTTTAAAACTGCAGCGGATCATATATATTTCATTAGCCCAATAAAGCAGCGGACTTCTACATATAGTCAACACCTCACCCCACCAGGATTTGAACCCACGATCTTATAATTGTGACCGGGGAATGCTACCTCTGGGCCACCAGGACAATAAAAGCAGTCCTAGACTCTGCTATATTTCACACAGCCTGTTCAGCGAGCTTATGGCGCCGTGAACCTCAAATGGGACCACGAGGTGCGCTTAGGTGATCAGACCAACACTTATTTACCGTCTTTGACTTCGAAACAGAAGGATCCATATATATTTCAGTAGCCCAATAAACCCGCGGACTTCTACATTTAATCAACACTCACCCGCAGGATTTGAACACCACGATCTTAAAAATTGTGACCGAGGCATACCTCTGGGCCTGGGACAATAAAGCAATCCTAGACTCTGCTATATTTCACACAAGCCTGTTCAGCGAGGCTTATGGAGCCGTGAACCTCTAATAGGACACCCGGTGCAGCAAATTGATCAGAGCAACGTTTTTACCAAATGTGGCTTGAAACCGAGGATCATATATATTTCATTAGACCATTAAAGCAAGCGGACTACATATAATCAACACCTCACCCACAAGGTTGAGCCCCTAATAATCTTATAATTGTGACCGGGGAGACTACCTCCTGGGCCACCAGGACAATAAAAAGCAGTACTAGACTCTGCTATATTTCACTAAAAGCCTGTTCAGCGAGTTTATGGCGCCGTGAACCTCTAATAGGGGACCACCGGTGCCGCTTAGGTGATCAGACCAACATTTTTACCGTCTGGCTTCGAACGAGGATCCATAAATATTTCATTAGCCCAATAAAGCCGCCAGACTTCTACATATAATCAAAGCCTCACCCACCAGGATTTGGCCAATCTTATAATTGTGACCGGGGAATGCTACCTCTGGGCCACCAGGACAAGAAAAGCAGTCCTAGACTCTACTATATTTCACACAAAGCCTGTTCAACGACCTTATGGCGCCATGAACCTCTAATGGGGACCACCAGTGCCGCTTAGGTGATCAGAGCAACGTTTTACCAAATCCGGTTTCGAAACACGAGGATCCATATATATTTCATTAGCCCAATAAAGCACGTGGACTTTTAAATATAATCAACACCTCACCCTACCAGGATTTGAACCCACGATTTTATAATTGTGACCAGGAAACGCTACCTCTGGGCCACTAGGACAATAAAAGCAGTCCTAGACTCTGCTATATTTCACACAAAGCCTGTTCAACGACCTTATGGCACCATGAACCTCTAATGGGGACCACCCGTGCCGCTTAGGTGGTCAGGGCAACGTTTTACCAAATCTGGCTTCGAAACACGAGGATCCATGTATATTTCATTAGCCCAATAAAGCATGCGGACTTCTACATATAATCAACACCTCCCCCCACCAGGATTTGAACCCACGATCTTATAATTGTGACCGGGGAACGCTACCTCTGGGCCACCAGGACAATAAAAGCAGTCCTAGACTCTGCTATATTTCACACAAAACCTGTTCAACGAGCTTATGGCGCCGTGAACCTCTGATGGGGACCACCCATGCCGCTTAGGTGATCGGAGCAACGTTTTACCAAATGCTGCTTCGAAGCACGAGGATCCATATATATTTCATTAGCCCAATAAAGCACGCGGACTTCTTCATATAATCAACACCTCACCCCACCAGGATTCTTACCCACGATCTTCTAATTATGACCGGGGAACGCTACCTCTGGCTCACCAGGAGACTAAAAGCATTCCTAGACTCTCCTATATTTCACACAAAGCCTGTTCAACGAGCTTATGGCGCCGTGAACCTCTAATGGGGACCACCCGTACCGCTTAGGTAATCAGAGCAACGTTTTACCAAATGCGGCTTCGAAACCCGAGGATCCATATATTTTTCATTAGCCCAATAAAGCACGCAGACTTCTACATATAATCAACACCTCACCCCACCAGCATTTGAACCCACGATCTTATAATTGTGACCGGGGAATGCTACCTCTGGGCCACCAGGACAATAAAAGCAGTCCTAGACTTTGCTATGTTTCACACAAAGCCTGTTCAACGAGCTTATGGCGCCGTGAACCTCTAATGGGGACCACCCGTGCCGCTTAGGTGATCAGAGCAACGCTTTACCAAATGCGGCTTCGAAACATGAGGATCCATATATTTATTAGACCATTAAAGCACGCGACTTTACATGTAATCAACACCACCCACCAGGATTTGAACTAACGATCTTTATAATTAGACCGGTGACGCTTACCGCTGGGCCACCAGGACAATAAAGCAGTCCTAGACTCTGCTATATTTCACACAAAGCCTGTTCAATGAGCTTATGGTGCCGTGAACCTCTAATGGGGACCACCCATGCCGTTTAGGTGATTAGAGCAACGTTTTACCAAATGCGGCTTCGAAACACGAGGATCCATATGTATTTCATTAGCCCAATAAAGCACGCTCACTTCTTCATATAATCAACAACACACCCCACCAGGATTCGAACCCAAGATCTTCTAATTGTGACTGGGGAACGCTACCTCTGGGCCACCAGGACACTAAGAGCAGTCCTAGACTCTGCTATATTACACACAAAGCCTGTTCAACGAGCTTATGGCGCCATGAACCTCTAATGGGGACCACCCGTGCCGCTTAGGTGATCAGACCAACGTTTTTGCCTCATCGTTGACAAGGATCCATGTTTATTTTTGGCTAATAAAGTCTTGGCGGACTTTACATATAATCTTCTCACCTGCGGGTTTAAACCTGATCTTTAATTGTGACCGGGGTATGCTTTCTCTGGTATTTTACGACAATAAAAGCAGTTCTGGGCTCTGCTATATTTCTCAAGCCTGTTCCGCTGGCGCTTGAACCACTATGGGGACCGCCGTGGTTAGGTGATCAGGGCGTTTGTAATCGCGGCTTCAAAACTCGAGGATCCTCATATTTCGTGGCCAATAAAGCAGGCTTCTATATATCAAGCCTCCTTACAGGGTTTGAGCGATCTTTATAATTGTGACGGGAACGTACCTCTAGCAGGCAGGAAAAAGCGGTCCTAGGCTCTTCTCTTTTCACAAAGCCTGTTCAGCGACCTTATGGGGCAAGACCTCTAATGGGGACCACAGTGCCGCTTAGGTGATCAGAGCAACGTTTTCAATTCGGTTTCGAGGCACGAGGATCCGTATATATTTCGTAGCTTGCAATAAAGACGTGGACTTTTACATATAATACACCTCTACCCTACCAGGATTTGAACCTTGATCTAATATTTGTGAATGAAAC
Source organism: Homarus americanus (assembly GCF_018991925.1). Taxonomy (NCBI): domain Eukaryota; kingdom Metazoa; phylum Arthropoda; class Malacostraca; order Decapoda; family Nephropidae; genus Homarus; species Homarus americanus. Next base: position 15,588 of record NW_024726497.1, read on the forward strand.
GCTCTCTGGGCTACTAGATAATAAAACAGTCTAGACTCTGCTATATTTCACACAAAGCCTGTTCAACGACCTTATGGACCTGAACCTCTATTAGGACCACTCGTTCTCGCTTAGTGATCAGGGGCAACGTTTTTGCCAAATCTGGCTTCGAGCACGAGGATCCATGTATATTTCATTGGCCCAATTAAGCCTGGCGGACTTCTTCCTTTCATCAACACCTCACCCCCACCAGGTTTGAGACCCCACGATCTTATAATTGTGACGGGGAAGCTCTACCTCTGGGCGCAGGGCTAAAGCATTCCTAGACTCTTATATTTCACACAAAGCCTGTTCAACTTGCTTGTGGCGCCGTGGGACCTGTTGGGAACATGCACGTGCAGATTGGTGATCAGAGCAACGTTTTAGATGCGGGCTTGCAAGGAGGATCCATATATATTTCATTAGCCCAATAAGCTTGTGGACTTCTTCATATGATACTTTCTCCTTACCGGTTTGGACCGATCTTATAGTTGTGACGGAGCGCTACCTCTGGGTCACCAGGAGAATAAAGCATTTCTGGACTCTGGTATGTTCCACAAGCTGTTCAACGGGCTTGCTGCCGTGAACCTCTAATGGGGACAACCGTGCAGTTTGGTGATCAGAGCAACGTTTTGTTGCGGCTTCGAAACAGAGGATCATATATTTTTCATTGGCCCAATAAATCACTAGGACTTCTACATATAATCAACCTCACCCTACAGGATTTGAACCCGGATCTTATAATTGTGACGGGGGGTGTGCACCTCTGGGCCACCAGGGACAGTAAAAGCAGTCTGGGCTCTATGTTTCACACAAAGCCTGTTCAACGAGCTTATGGCGCCGTGGACCTCTAATGGGGACCACCCGTGCCGCTTGGTTGATCAGGCAACATTTTTTAAATGGTTTCGAGCGAGATCATATATATTTCGTTTGGCCATTAAAGCGCAGCGGACTTCTACGCTGTATTCCTCCACCCCACCAGGTTTGGGCCAACGATCTTATAATTGTGACCGTGGGGTGATACTTTGGGACCTGGGACAATAAAAGCAGTCTAGACTCTGCTTATATTTCTACTAAGACTGTTCAGCAGGCTTGGCGCGTGGAAACTCTAATGGGGACCACCCGTGCTTTAGGTGATTTGAATGGCATTTTTCCGTATTTGGCTTCGGATCAAGAGGGATCCATATATTTTATTAGCCCAATAAAGCAGAGTGGACTTCTTCGTTTAATCAACAACTCACACAGGATTTGACAGGATCTTATAATTTGTGATAGGGGCGCTACCTCTGGAGCCTGGGACATGAGCGGTCTCGACTCTTCTGATTTACACAACCTGTTCACATTTGCTTGTGCTGTGGGCTCTAATGGGGGACCACCGTGGTCAGAACTTGTAGTTTTGCAAGTATGGCTTGAAACAAGAGGATCCATATATATTTCATTAGCCCAATAAAGTGTCAGCGGACTTCTACATATAATCAACACCTCACCCACAGGGTTTGAACCCGCGATCTTTATAATTGTGGCGGGTATCTAACTCTGGGCCACGGACAATAAAAGCGGTCCTGGACTCTGCTATATTTCACGCCTGTTCAGCGAGCTTTGGCCGTGAAACTCTAATGGGGATACCACGTGCTGCTTTGTTGATCAGAGCAAGATTTTTACCGTCTTGATTCGGTACGAGGATCATGTGTTTCAATTATTTAATAAAGCCGCGTGGACTTCTACGTTTAATCAACATCTGCTTCACCAGGATTTGAACCGTTATTTTGTGAGGGACGCTAACTCTGTAGCCTGGGACAATAAAATGAGTCCTGGATTCTGTTTTTCACACATAGCCTGTTCAGCGAACTTGGCGCCGTGATCCTCTGATGGTTTCCGTGCGCTTAGGTGATCGGGAAACGTTACTCTTGGCCTTCGAAGATTAGAGGATCATATATGTTTCATTGGCCAATAAAGCCTTGGACTTCTTCTTTTAATCAACACCTCCTTACCAGGTTTGAACCACGATCTTATAATTTTGACCGGGAGAGCTTCCTCTGGCTCCGCAGGAGACTGGCATTCCTGGACTCTTATATTTCACACAAAGCCTGTTCTTGAGCTTATGGGGTGAACCTTGATGGGGACCACCCGTGCAGCAGGTGATCGGGCAACGTTTTTGTATCTTGGCTTGGAGTCGAGGATCATATATTTTCGTTATTTAATAAAATCGCAGGCTTTTTATAATCGATTTCTCACACCTTGTTGCCACGATCTTATAATTGTGACCGGGGAATGCTACCTCTGAGCTCCAGGAGAATAAAAGCAGTCTAGACTCTGCTATGTTTCACAAAGCCTGTTCAGCGAGCTTAGGCGCCGTGAGACCTCTGTTAGGGACACCTTGCGCAGGTGAATCAGAGCAACGTTTTTGCTGTGGCTTCAAGTCGGGATCATATATTTTTCATTAGACCATTAAAGGCGCGGATTTCTGCATGTTTGGGTTTGAACCTGATCTTATAATTGTGACGAGGGAGATTACGCTGGTAAGGACAATAAAAGCAGTCCTGAACTCTGTTATGGCTTTACTATTTGTAGGCGCATGAACTCTATGGGATACCCATGCCTGTTTAGGTGATTAGAGCAACGTTTTACCAAATGCGGCTTCCAGGCGAGATCATATATATTTCATTAACTGGCAAAAGCACGCTCACTTCTTCATGTAATCGTCGCTTTTACCACCAGGATTCGGGCAAGATCTTCTAATGTGACCGAGGGCAGCTACCTCTGGTCCACCAGGACACTAAGAGCAGTCTTAGACTCTGCTATAATACACTACAAAGCCTGTTCAATCGAGGCTTATGGCGCCATGAACCTCTAATAGGGACCACCCGTGCCAGCAGGTGATCAGAGCAATGTTTTACCAAATCTGACTTCGAAACAGAAGGATCCATATATATTTCATAGCCCAATAAAAGCGTCTCGGACTTCTACATATAATCAACACCTCACCCCACCGGGTTTCAAACCCACGATCTTCTAATTTGTGACCGGGGTAGCTACATCTGGTACCAGGACACTAAAAAGCATTCCTAGACTCTGCTATATTTCACACAAAACCTGTTCAACGAGCTTATGGCGCCGTGAACCTCTAATAGGACTACCCCGTGCAGCAAGTGATCAGGGCAACGTTTTGCAAATCTGGCTTCAGAACGAGGATCATATATATTTCATTAGCCCAATAAAGCCTGGCGGACTTCTACATATAATCAACACCTCACCCCACCAGGGTTTCAACCCACAATCTTATAATTGTGACCGGGGCGTAACTCTAGGCCACCAGGACAATAAAAGCAGTTCTAGACTCTGCTATATTTCACACAAAGCCTGTTCAAGGCTTGTGGTAGCTATGAACCACTATAGGGGACACCCGTGCGCTTAGGTGATCAGGCAGCGTTTAACCAAATGATGAAGAAC
>NW_024726498.1:0-11874 GCF_018991925.1 Homarus americanus
CCCTCATCGAAAATAACAAAGGCCTCTAATCGAGTATAACAAAGTCCCCTAATCTAGTATAACAAAGGTCCCTGATCGAGTATAACAAAGGCCCCTAGTCGAGTATAACAAAGTCCACTGTTCGAGTCTAACAAAGTCCCCTTATCGAATATAACAAATTCCCCTTTTCGAGTATAACAAAGTCCCCATATCGAGAATAACAAAGTCCCCTAGTCGAGTATAAATATGTCCCCTGGTCCAGTGTAACAAAGTCCCCTGATCGAGTATAACAAAGTCCCCTAATCAAGTATAACAAAGTCCCCTGATCGAGTATAACAAAGTCCCATGATCGAGTATAACAAAGTCCCCTGGTCGAGTATCACAAAGTCCCCTTATCGAGTAGAACATATCCCCTGATCGAGTATTACAAAGTCTCCTGGCCCAGTATAACAAAGTCCCCAGATCGAGCGTAACAAAGTCCCCTGATCGATTATAACAAAGTCCCCTGGTCGAGTATAACAAAGGCCCTGATCGAGTAAGACAAAATCCCCTGATCGAGTATAACAAAGTCCCCTAATCGAGTATAACAAAGCCGCCTACTCGATTATAACAAAGTCCCCTGGTTGAGTGTAGCAAAGTCCCCTGATCGAGTATAACAAAGCCTCCTCATCGAGTATAACAAAGTCCCCTGATCGTGTATAACAAAGCCCCCTGCTCGAGTATAACAAAGTCCCCTGATCGAGTCTAAAAAGGCCTCTAATCGAGTATAACAAAGTCCCCTTATCTAGTATAACAAAGGCCCCTCATCGAGTATAACAATGGCCCTTCATCGAGGATAAGAAGGTCCCAAGATCGAGTATAACAAAGGCGCCTAATCGAGTATAACAAAGTCCCCTGGTCGAGTATAACAAAGTCCCCTATTCGAGTCTAACAAAGTCCCCTTATCGAGTATAAAAAATTCCCCTTATCGAGTATAACAAAGTCCCCTTATCGAGTATAACAAAGTCCCCTAATCGAGTATAACAAAGACCCTTGGTCGAGTATAACAAAGTTCCCTGATCGAGTGAAACAAAAGTCCCCTGATCGAGAATAACAAAGTCCCCTAATCGAGCATAAAAATGTCCCCTGGTCTAGTGTAACAAAGTCCCCTGATCGAGTATAACAAAGTCCCCTAATCAAGTATAACAAAGTCCCCTGATCGAGTATAACAATGTCCCCTGATCGAGTATAACATATCCTCTGATCGAGTATAACAAAGTCCTCTGGTCGAGTATGACAAAGTCCCCTGATCGAGTATAACAAAGTCTCCTGGTCGAGTATAACAAAGTCCCCTGATCGAGTATAACGAAGGCCCCTCATCGAGTTTAGTAAAGTCCATTGGTCAAATATAGGAAACTCCACTGATCGAGTCTAAAAAAGTCCCAGATCGAGCATAACAATGTCCCGTGATCGATTATAACAAAGTCCCCTGGTCGAGAATAGCAAAGGGCCCTGATCGAGTAAGACAAAGTCCCCTGATCGAGTATAACAAAGTCCCCTAATCGAGTATAACAAAGCCCCCAGGACGAGTATAACAAAGTTCCCTGATCGAATATAACAAAGTCCCATGATCGAGTAAAACAAAGTCCCCTGGTCCAGTATAACAAAGTCCCCTGATCGAGTATAACATATCCCCTGATCGAGTATTACAAAGTCTCCTGGCCCAGTATAACAAAGTCCCCAGATCGAGCGTAACAAAGTCCCCTGATCGATTATAACAAAGTCCCCAGGTCGAGTATAACAAAGGCCCTGATCGAATGAGACAAAGTCCCCTGATCGAGTATAACAAAGTCCCCTGATCGAGTATAACAAAGCCCCCTGGACGAGTATAACAAAGATCCCTGATCGTGTATAACAAAGTCCCCTGATCGAGTATTACATATCCCCTGATCGAATATAACAAAGTCCCTGGTGGAGTATAAAAAAGTCTCCTGATCCAGTATCACAAAGGCCCCTAATCGAGTATAACAAAGTCTCCTGATCGTGTATAACAAAGTCCCCTGATCGAGTAAAACAAAGGCCCCTGGTCGAGTATAACAAAGTCCCCTGATCGAGTGTAACAAAAGTCCCCTGATGAAGTATAACAAAGTCCCCTGATCGAGTATAAAAATGTCCCCTGGTCCAGTGTAACAAAGTCCCCTGATCGAGTATAAAAAAGTTCCCTGGCCCAGTATAACAAAGTCCCTAGATTGAGCATACCAAAGTTCCCTAATCGAGTATAACAAAGTCCCCTGATCGTGTATAACAAAGCCCCCTAGACGAGTATAACAAAGTTCCCTCATCGAGTATAACAAAGTCTCCTAATCGAGTATAAAAAAGTCCCCTGGTCCAGTATAACAAAGTCCCCTAATCAAGGGTCTCCTGGCCCATTTTAACAAAGTCCCCAGATCGAGCATAACAAAGTCCCCTAATCGATTATAACAAAGTCCCCTGGTCGAGTATAACAAAGGGCCCTAATCGAGTAAGACAAAGTCCCCTGATCGAGCATAACAAAGTCCCCTGATCCTAGTATAACAAAGCCCCCTGGACGACTATAACAAAGTCCCCTGAACCTAGTATAACAAAGTCCCCTGATCGAGTAAAACATATCCCCTGATCGAGTATAAAAAAGTCCCTGGTGGAGTATAACAAAGTCCCCTGGTCGAGTATAACAAAGTTTTCTAATCGAGTATAACAAAGGCCATCTGTTTGAGTATAACAAAGTCCTATGATCAAGTATAACAAAGTCCCCTAATCGAGTAAAACAAAGTCCCCTGATCGAGTATAACATATCCCTGATCGAGTATAGCAAAGTCCTCTGGTCGAGAATAACAAAGACCCCTGAACGAGTATAACAAAGTCCCCTGGTCGTGTATAACAAAGCCCAGTGATCGAGTATAACAAAGAACCCTCATCGAGTATAGCAAAGTCCATTGGTCAAATATAGGAAAGTCCACTGATCGAGTATGACAAAGTCCCATGATCAAGTATAAAAAAGTCCCCTCGTCGAGTATAACAAAGCCCCCTGATCGAGTATAACCAATTCCCCTGGTCGAGTATAACAAAGTCCCCTGGTCGAGTATAACAAAGCCCCCTCATCGAGTATAACAAAGGCCCCTAATCGAGTATAACAGAGTCCCCTGATTGAGTATAACAAAGTCACCTGATCGAGTATAACAAAATCCTCTGGTTAAGTACAACAAAGTCCCCTGATCGAGTATAACATATCCCCTGATCGAGTATAACATCGAATAACAAAGTCCACTGGTCGAGAATAAAAAAGATCCCTGATCGCGTATATCAAAGTCCCCTGGTCGTGTATAACAACGGCCCCTCATTGAGTATAACAAAGTCCATTGGTCAAGTATAAAAAAGTCCCCTGGTCGAGTATAACAAAGTCCCCTAATCGAGTATAACAAAGTCCTCTGTTCGAGTATAAAAAAGTCCCCTGATCGAGTATAACAAAGCCGCCTTATCGAGTATAACAAAGTCCCCTGGTCGAGTATAACAAAGGCCCCTGTTCGAGTCTAACAAAGTCCCCTTATCGAGTGAGACAAAGTCCCCTGATCGAGAAACAAAGTCCCCTGATCGAGTTTAACATATCCTCTGATCGAGTATAACAAAGTCCCCTGATCGAGTATAACAAAGGCCCCTCATCGAGTATAGCAAAGTCCATTGGTCAAATATAGGAAAGTCCACTGATCGAGTATAACAAAGTCCCAGATCGAGCATAACAATGTCCCCTGATCGATTATAACAAAGTCCCCTGGTCGAGTATAGCAAAGGGCCATGATCGAGTGAAACAAAGTCCCCTGGTCAAGTATAACAAAGGCCATGATCGAGTAAGACAAAGTCCCCTGATCGAATATAACAAAGTCCCCTGATCGAGTATAACAAAGCCCCCTGGACGAGTATACCAAAGACCCCTGATCGAGTATAACAAAGTCCCCTGATCGAGTATTACATATCCCCTGATCGAATATAACAAAGTCCCTGGTGGAGTATAACAAAGTCCCCTGATCGAGTATCACAAAGTCTCCTGGTCGAGTATAACAAAGTTTTCTAATCGAGTATAAAAAGGCCCCTCGTCGAGTATAATAAAGTCCTCTGATCGAGAATAACAAAGTCCCCTGATCGAGTATAACATATCACCTAATCGAGTATAACAAAGTCTTCTGGTCGAGTATAACAAAGTCCCCTGATCGAGTATAACAAAGGCCCCTCATCGAGTATAGCAAAGTCCGTTGGTCAAATATAGTAAAGTCCACTCATCGAGTATAACAAAGTCCCCCGATCGAGTATAAGAAAGGCCTCTGGTCGAGTAAGACAAAGTCCCCTGATCAAGTATAACAAAGTCCCCTGGTCGACTATAGCAAAGTCCCCTGGTCGAGTATAATAAAGTCCCCTCATCGAGTATAACAAAGGCCCCTAATCGAGTATAACAAAGTCTCCTTATCGCATATAACAAAGTCACCTGGTCGGGTATAACAAAGTCCCCTGGTTGAGTATAACAAAGTCGCCTGATCGAGTATAACAAAATCCCATTATCGAGTACAACAAAGTCCCCTGGTCGAGTATAACAAAGTCCCCAGTTCGAGTCTATCAAAGTCCCCTTATCGAGTATAACAAATTCCACTTATCGAGTATAACAAAGTTCCCTTATCGAGTGTAACAAAGTCCCCTAATCGAGTATAACAAAGGCCCCTGGTCGAGTATAACAAAGTCCCCTAATCGAGTATAACAAAGTTTCCTGGTCGACTATAGCAAAGTCCCCTGGTCGAGTATAACAAAGCCTCCTCATCGAGTATAACAAACTCCCCTAATCGAGTATAACAAAGACCCCTAATCGAGTATAACAAAGTCCCTGGTCGAGTATAACAAAGTCCCCTAATCGAGTATAACAAAGTCCCCTGGTCGACTATAGCAAAGTCCCCTGGTCGAGTATAACAAAGCCTCCTCATCGAGTATAACAAACTCCCCTAATCGAGTATAACAAAGTCCCCTAATCGAGTATAACAAAGTCCCTGGTCGAGTATAACAAAGTCCCCTAATCGAGTATAACAAAGTCCCCTGGTCGACTATAGCAAAGTCACCTGGTCGAGTATAACAAAGGCCCCTCATCGAGTATACAAAGTCCATTGGTCAAGTATAAAAAAGTTCACTGGTCGAGTATAACAAAGTCCCCTAATCGAGTATAACAAAGTCCCCTTTTCGAGTATAGCAAAGTCCCCTGATGGAGTATAACAAAGCCTCCTGATCGAGTATAACAAAGTCCCCTAATCGAGTATAACAAAGCCCCCTGCTCGAGTATAACGAAGTCCCCTGATCGAGTCTAAAAAAGGCCTCTAATCGAGTATAACAAAGTCTCCTTGTCTAGTATAACAAAGGCCCCTCATCGAGTGTAACAAAGGCCCCTCATCGAGTATAACAAAGTCCCCTGATCTAGTATAACATATCCCCTGATCGAGCATAACAATGTCCCCTGATCGATTATAACAAAGTCATCTGGTCGAGTATAGCAAAGGGCCATGATCGAGTGAAACAAAGTCCCCTGGTCAAGTATAACAAAGGCCATGATCGAGTAAGACAAAGTCCCCTGATCGAATATAACAAAGTCCCCTGATCGAGTATAACAAAGCCCCCTGGACGAGTATACCAAAGACCCCTGATCGAGTATAACAAAGTCCCCTGATCGAGTATTACATATCCCCTGATCGAATATAACAAAGTCCCTGGTGGAGTATAACAAAGTCCCCTGATCGAGTATCACAAAGTCTCCTGGTCGAGTATAACAAAGTTTTCTAATCGAGTATAAAAAGGCCCCTCGTCGAGTATAATAAAGTCCTCTGATCGAGAATAACAAAGTCCCCTGATCGAGTATAACATATCACCTAATCGAGTATAACAAAGTCTTCTGGTCGAGTATAACAAAGTCCCCTGATCGAGTATAACAAAGGCCCCTCATCGAGTATAGCAAAGTCCGTTGGTCAAATATAGTAAAGTCCACTCATCGAGTATAACAAAGTCCCCCGATCGAGTATAAGAAAGGCCTCTGGTCGAGTAAGACAAAGTCCCCTGATCAAGTATAACAAAGTCCCCTGGTCGACTATAGCAAAGTCCCCTGGTCAAGTATAATAAAGTCCCCTCATCGAGTATAACAAAGGCCCCTAATCGAGTATAACAAAGTCTCCTTATCGCATATAACAAAGTCACCTGGTCGGGTATAACAAAGTCCCCTGGTTGAGTATAACAAAGTCCACAGATCGAGTATAACATATCTCCTGATTGAGTATAACAAAGTCCTCTGGTCGAGTATAAAAAAGTCCTCTGATCGAGTATAACAAAATCCCCTGGTCGTGTATAACAAAGTACCCTCATCCAGTATAACAAAGGCCCCTCATCGAGTATAACAAAGTCCATTGGTCAAGTATAAAAAAGATCCCTGGTCGAGTATAACAAAGTCCCTTGATTGAGTATAACAATGTCCCCTGGACGAGTAAAGGAAAGTCCCCTGATCGAGTATAACAAAGCCTCCTGATCGAGTATAACACAGTCCACTGATCGAGTATAACAAACTCCCCTGATCGAGTATAACATAGGCTTTTGATCGAGTATAACAAAGCCCCCTGATCGAGTATAACAAAGTCGCCTGATCGAGTATAACAAAATCCTATTATCGAGTACAACAAAGTCCCCTGGTCGAGTATAACAAAGTCCCCAGTTCGAGTCTATCAAAGTCCCCTTATCGAGTATAACAAATTCCACTTATCGAGTATAACAAAGTTCCCTTATCGAGTGTAAAAAGTCCCCTAATCGAGTATAACAAAGGCCCCTGGTCGAGTATAACAAAGTCCCCTAATCGAGTATAACAAAGTTTCCTGGTCGACTATAGCAAAGTCCCCTGGTCGAGTATAACAAAGCCTCCTCATCGAGTATAACAAACTCCCCTAATCGAGTATAACAAAGTCCCCTAATCGAGTATAACAAAGTCCCTGGTCGAGTATAACAAAGTCCCCTAATCGAGTATAACAAAGTCCCCTGGTCGACTATAGCAAAGTCCCCTGGTCGAGTATAACAAAGCCTCCTCATCGAGTATAACAAACTCCCCAATCGAGTATAACAAAGTCCCCTAATCGAGTATAACAAAGTCCCTGGTCGAGTATAACAAAGTCCCCTAATCGAGTATAACAAAGTCCCCTGGTCGACTATAGCAAAGTCACCTGGTCGAGTATAACAAAGGCCCCTCATCGAGTATACAAAGTCCATTGGTCAAGTATAAAAAAGTTCACTGGTCGAGTATAACAAAGTCCCCTAATCGAGTATAACAAAGTCCCCTTTTCGAGTATAGCAAAGTCCCCTGATGGAGTATAACAAAGCCTCCTGATCGAGTATAACAAAGTCCCCTAATCGAGTATAACAGAGCCCCCTGCTCGAGTATAACGAAGTCCCCTGATCGAGTCTAAAAAAGGCCTCTAATCGAGTATAACAAAGTCTCCTTATCTAGTATAACAAAGGCCCCTCATCGAGTGTAACAAAGGCCCCTCATCGAGTATAACAAAGTCCCCTGATCTAGTATAACATATCCCCTGATCGAGTATAACAAAAGTCCCCTGATCGAGTATAACAAAGTCCCCTAATCGAGTATAAAATGTCCCCTGTTCCAGTGTAACAAAGTCCCCTCATCGAGTATAAAAAAGTCCCCTGGATGACTATAGCAAGTCCTCTGGTCGAGTATAACAAAGCCCCCTCATCGAAAATAACAAAGGCCTCTAATCGAGTATAACAATGTCCCCTGATCTAGTATAACAAAGGCCCCTGATCGAGTATAACAAAGGCCCCTAGTCGAGTATAACAAAGTCCACTGTTCGAGACTAACAAAGTCCCCTTATCGAATATAAAAAATTCCCCTTTTCGAGTATAACAAAGTCCCCATATCGAGTATAACAAAGTCCCCAAATCGAGTATAACAAAGGTCCCTGGTCGAGTATAACAAAGTTCCCTGATCGAGTGTAACAAAAGTCCCCTGATCGAGTATAACAAAGTCCCCTAATCGAGTATAAAAATGTCCCCTGGTCCAGTGTAACAAAGTCCCTTGATCGAGTATAACAAAGTCCCCTAATCAAGTATAACAAAGTCCCCTGATCGAGTATAACAAAGTCCCATGATCGAGTATAACAAAGTCCCCTGGTCGAGTATAACAAAGTCCCCTTATCGAGTAGAACATATCCCCTGATCGAGTATTACAAAGTCCCTGGCCCAGTATAACAAAGTCCCCAGATCGAGCGTAACAAAGTCCCCTGATCGATTATAACAAAGTCCCCAGGTCGAGTATAACAAAGGCCCTGATCGAGTAAGACAAAATCCCCTGATCGAGTATAACAAAGTCCCCTAATCGAGTATAACAAAGCCGCCTACTCGAGTATAACAAAGTCCCCTGGTTGAGTGTAGCAAAGTCCCCTGATCGAGTATAACAAAGCCTCCTCATCGAGTATAACAAAGTCCCCTGATCGTGTATAACAAAGCCCACTGCTCGAGTATAACAAAGTCCCCTGATCGAGTCTAAAAAAGGCCTGTAATCGAGTATAACAAAGTCCCCTTATCTAGTATAACAAAGGCCCCTCATCGAGTATAACAAAGGCCCCTCATCGAGTATAAGAAGGTCCCAAGATCGAGTATAACAAAGCCGCCTAATCGAGTATAACAAAGTCCCCTGGTCGAGTATAACAAAGTCCCCTGTTCGAGTCTAACAAAGTCCCCTTATCGAGTATAACAAATTCCCCTTATCGAGTATAACAAAGTCCCCATATCGAGTATAACAAAGTCCCCTAATCGAGTATAACAAAGACCCTTGGTCTAGTATAACAAAGTTCCCTGATCGAGTGTAACAAAAGTCCCCTGATCGAGAATTACAAAGTCCCCTAATCGAGCATAAGAATGTCCCCTGGTCCAGTGTAACAAAGTCCCCTGATCGAGTATAACAAAGTCCCCTAATCAAGTATAACAAAGTACCCTGATCGAGTATAACAAAGTCCCCTGATCGAGTATAACATATCCTCTGATCGAGTATAACAAAGTCCTCTGGTCGAGTATGACAAAGTCCCCTGATCGAGTATAACAAAGTCCCCTGGTCGAGTATAACAAAGTCCCCAGATCGAGTATAACCAAGGCCCCTCATCGAGTTTAGTAAAGTCCATTGGTCAAATATAGAAAAGTCCCAGATCGAACATAACAATGTCCCGTGATCGATTATAACAAAGTCCCCTGGTCGAGAATAGCAAAGGGCCCTGATCGAGTAAGACAAAGTCCCCTGATCGAGTATAACATATCCCCTGATCGAGTATTACAAAGTCTCCTGGCCCAGTATAACAAAGTCCCCAGATCGAGCGTAACAAAGTCCCATGATCGATTATAACAAAGTCCCCAGGTCGAGTATAACAAAGGCCCTGATCGAATGAGACAAAGTCCCCTGATCGAGTATAACAAAGTCCCCTGATCGAGTATAACAAAGCCCCCTGGACGAGTATAACAAAGATCCCTGATCGTGTATAACAAAGTCTCCTGATCGAGTATAACAAAGCCCCCAGGACGAGTATAACAAAGTTCCCTGATCGAATATAACAAAGTCCCATGATCGAGTATGACAAAGTCCCCTGGTCCAGTATAACAAAGTCCCCTGATCGAGTATAACATATCCCCTGATCGAGTATTACAAAGTCTCCTGGCCCAGTATAACAAAGTCCCCAGATCGAGCGTAACAAAGTCCCCTAATCGATTATAACAAAGTCCCCAGGTCGAGTATAACAAAGGCCCTGATCGAATGAGACAAAGTCCCCTGATCGAGTATAACAAAGTCCCCTGATCGAGTATAACAAAGCCCCCTGGACGAGTATAACAAAGATCCCTGATCGTGTATAACAAAGTCCCCTGATCGAGTATTACATATCCCCTGATCGAATATAACAAAGTCCCTGGTGGAGTATAAAAAAGTCTCCTGATCCAGTATCACAAAGGCCCCTAATCGAGTATAACAAAGTCTCCAAATCGCGTATAACAAAGTCCCCTGATCGAGTATAACAAAGGCCCCTGGTCGAGAATAACAAAGTCCCCTGATCGAGTGTAACAAAAGTCCCCTGATGAAGTATAACAAAGTCCCCTGATCGAGTATAAAAATGTCCCCTGGTCCAGTGTAACAAAGTCCCCTGATCGAGTATAAAAAAGTTCCCTGCCCCAGTATAACAAAGTCCCTAGATTGAGCATACCAAAGTTCCCTAATCGAGTATAACAAAGTCCCCTGATCGATTATAACAAAGCCCCCTAGACGAGTATAACAAAGTTCACTCATCGAGTATAACAAAGTCCCCTAATCGAGTATAAAAAAGTCCCCTGGTCCAGTATATCAAAGTCCCCTAATCAAGTATAACATATCCCCTGATAGAGTATAACAACGTCTCCTGGCCCATTTTAACAAAGTCCCCAGATCGAGCATAACAAAGTCCCCTAATCGATTATAACAAAGTCCCCTGGTCGAGGATAACAAAGGGCCCTAATCGAGTAAGACAAAGTCCCCTGATCGAGCATAACAAAGTCCCCTGATCCTAGTATAACAAAGCCCCCTCGACGAGTATAACAAAGTCCCCTGAACCGAGTATAACAAAGTCCCCTGATCGAGTAAAACATATCCCCTGATCGAGTATAAAAAAGTCCCTGGTAAGGGTATAACAAAGTCCCCTGGTCGAGTATAACAAAGTTTTCTAATCGAGTATAACAAAGGCCCCTATTTGAGTATAACAAAGTCCTATGATCAAGTATAACAAAGTCCCCTAATCGAGTAAAACAAAGTCCCCTGATCGAGTATAACATATCCCCTGATCGAGTATAACAAAGTCCTCTGGTCGAGTATAACAAAGACCCCTGAACGAGTATAACAAAGTCCCCTGGTCGTGTATAACAAAGCCCAGTGATCGAGTATAACAAAGACCCCTCATCGAGTATAGCAAAGTCCATTGGTCAAATATAGGAAAGTTCACTGATCGAGTATGACAAAGTCCCCTGATCAAGTATAAAAAAGTCCCCTCGTCGAGTATAACAAAACCCCCTGATCGAGTATAACCAATTCCCCTGGTCGAGTATAGCAAAGTCCCCTGGTCGAGTATAACAAAGCCCCTCATCGAGTATAACAAAGGCCCCTAATCGAGTATAACAGAGTCCCCTGATTGAGTATAACAAAGTCCCCTGATCGAGTATAACAAAGTCCTCTGGTTGAGTGCAACAAAGTCCCCTGATCGAGTATAACATATCCCCTGATCGAGTATAACAAAGTCCACTGGTCGAGAATAAAAAAGATCCCTGATCGCGTATATCAAAGTCCCCTGGTCGTGTATAACAACGGCCCCTCATTGAGTATAACAAAGTCCATTGGTCAAGTATAAAAAAGTCCCCTGGTCGAGTATAACAAAGTCCTCTGTTCAAGTATAAAAAAGTCCCCTGATCGAGTATAACAAAGCCGCCTTATCGAGTATAACTAAGTCCCCAGTTCGAGTCTAACAAAGTCCCCTTATCGAGTGAGACAAAGTCCCATGATCGAGTAACAAAGTCCCCTGATCGAGTTTAACATATCCTCTGATCGAGTATAAAAAAGTCCTCTGGTCGAGTATGACAAAGTCCCCTGATAGAGTATAACAAGGTCCCCTGGTCGAGTATAACAAAGTCCCCTGATCGAGTATAACAAAGGCCCCTCATCGAGTATAGCAAAGTCCATTGGTCAAATATAGGAAAGTCCACTGATCGAGTATAACAAAGTCCCAGATCGAGCATAACAATGTCCCCTGATCGATTATAACAAAGTCACCTGGTCGAGTATAGCAAAGGGCCATGATC
>NW_024726499.1:0-3638 GCF_018991925.1 Homarus americanus
AACCATTTGAAGGTAGTGAGATGCGCACATGTGAAAACATATCATTACTCTACATATGAATATGAAAGCAACACTTATTTACTGCTCATATATACTGTATTTTAATTAATGTTTCTGAATTAAAAAAAAAGATTCTACCCACCAGTGGTGGTAAAGTTGAAAACATAAGGGCAGCCAATGTTGTTGTGTGTGTGTTTTGACTTGGATGACGAAGTTGTATCTAAATTTGGAAGATTTTAATTTTGTGGGATATTTACAGTCTAAATGGGTCTCCAAATATGAGAGCCTACTGTAAATAGGTGTCCAAATATGAGAGCCTACATATAAAGAAACAAACATTCCTGCATTTGAGACCAGCAGACAACCTTTAGCAATTCCTCAATAGATGGCGCTGCCGCACCACTGCCATTAGTAAACAAACCACACAGCAGCAAGGGTTTCTTTATTTTTATTTTTTGCAATATATCAACAATATTAGTTAAATCAATAGTTTTATAGAACTGTATAGAGAATACTTGTAATTATTAAGTACTGTAATGAGGTAACAGTCTTTGTAAGGGGCTGATTTCAGTTGACCCTAAGAAAACCTCTGCTACAACTATCAACTCGCGTCGTGGAAGACGCATGGTAATTTTCAAGGTATATTTTTGTCATAAAAAGTGCGTCTTTTAAGCCAAAAACTACGGTACCTGGCATACCCAGGGGATGGAATGGAGCTAATGAGGTCTTTCCTGAGATTATATGACTTATCTGTGAAGCTTAATACCCCACTACCTGCATCTCATATGCTGCTTGTGAGCATCTGTTTACTAATGCTGAGCTTTTCATTTATTATTTAATTAATTTATTACACCCCAGGGGCGACAAGCCTAGTCATAAGACCATGAGGTGAGACACTAATACAACGGTACTCTTGTCTCGCAGGACACGCTACGACTTGTGATATGGAGACAATAAAGATATGATTTAGGGACAATAGGAGTTAGTACCCACCAAAGCGTGGGTAGCGTAAAAGAATTAAATCTAAATTATTACGAATAATTAGGTGGTGACATAGTGGTTGGTGACTCGTCCTGTGGTAAGAGGTCTCTGACACTGGGACAATCAAGGCAATACAGTAGTGTTGAAGGGTGTTGGCGTTGGGAAACTTACAGAGTTTACAGGAAGAGAAGTGCAGGTCATCTCCCCCTCAGATACTTGCCAGATAGGTCTGTATCCTAACCTAATGTGAGCAGAAACAACATTATGGCTGTGGAGCATAAGTCCACGTCGATGATACTTGTGTGGATAAGGAAGAAAGTGATCATAGTGTTGGATGGATATATTTTCAGCCCATTCACTATCCCTGTGATGGTTTGTAGGGAGAAGAGCGGTTGAACGTATTCTGTTTCGTAGGTCATGCTGGGATTTTATTTAGGCCTTAAAGATCCTGATTGGACAGGCAGTTTCTAGAATCAGTTAAGGATTAACCTCAATAGAAAAATTTAAATAAACATGTATAATGCTATGTGTATTCTATTTTTGTCTTTAGTTAATTAGTTTCTTATAATTTACTGTAGATATATTTTAATGAGTCGATTAATAATTTTGTTGTTACTTTTGACTTACAGTACCTGAGTACCTTATGAATGAGATACTTTTTTACTTCTACTTGAGTACATTGAACTTTGGATACTTTTACTTCTACTTGAGTAACTTTTACTTAAGTAACAAAGTCCAGTACTTTTTACAACTCTGCTTATCTACAATACAAGTCAGTTGTTTTGGAAATTTTGGCTAGGCAAAGTTTCATTTAAAGGTACAATTAGGGTTCAACAATCAGCAAAAAATTTACCAAGGGGTTCATGTCCCTCTACATGGAGTCAACAACATTTAGCATCATTAATTCTTATCAGGGTTAAAAAAATCTGGATTCCATGAACAGTTCATAAACTGTCACTATCCTAATTAGTATTTTCACATAGATATTCATCATCTGTATCTTCATCATCAGTATCTTCTGAGAACAGATGATTGGTATACCAGTCTGGTAGGATTTTAATTTGTGAAGAATCTTTCACTTTGGTGCAGTAAATGTTACCTTTTTTTTCTCGTTCAAACTTATACACAGCTGAGGGGTCTGCCTTTATCTTGCTCTTCACAAAGTCTAGAAACTTCGCACAAAAGTTAAAGGAAACAGCAGCTTCCCATTCACCCTGCAAAGAAAAATACCATTTTAATACATATTAAAATATGTAAAAAGTTTAATGTAAATTTATATCCATCAATACTGCTAATGATTATGAAAGAGAAGCAATGGTATAAAATTAAATTGAAGTGAATAGATTTACTCATTGATGACTGTATTTATTTAAAGTTCCCCAAACAGCTGTTTATTACACCAAAGAAATTTGAAAGCCTTAATAGACAACGCAATGGTCCTCAACTCTTGTCACCTCCTTGTCTTGGGGGACTTCAACTATGGCAACAATGACTGAAGGAAATTAAATTACACCAAATGAACTTAATAACCCTGCAACTCTGAGAGGCAACTCTGAGGGACAATCTCCTATTCCAACATCTAAAAGACTTGACTCACAACAGAGGGAAACAAACATAAAAACCACTGGATCTCACGATAACTGATGAGGAACATTTAGCCCTCACTAGCACTAGCCATTACGAGATGTTGTCTTCCAGATTTAACTGTTACGCAAGTAGGGCTGTGGAGCCGGGAGCTTGTGAGTCGGAGGAAATTTCAAGCCAGGAGTCGGAGGCGTAAAATTGTCCACAGACTGACTGAAGCTATTCTGGTTCCTAAGAACAAATATATGAACTCAGGCATATCCACAGTGATCCTACTGATTCCACTAATTTTCTTAAATTATTAAAAAGAATTTATTTCATTTTATACATTATTACGGAATTTATTGTAATATAAGTAACAGTATAAAGCAATTACAAATTTTTTGGAATTTATAGTCTCTTCTTACCATTTGGAAATTTTGAATTATATCAAATTTTGCTCTGTTGAAAAACTGCACAGAGGTTTCCCAGCTACAAAAACAATTAGCTACAACTTGTTTCTTGGCAGATTAAGGCAAATTTAATTTTATCAACTTAATCATGTAAGGTTTATCCATTTTCCTTAATACAAGGTATTCATTTTTAATGTACATAAATATATAAAACTTTACTTTGGGGTACAAGGAATTGTAGAATCATCATTTAGATCCACATCAGATTATGAGCCAAATAAATTCATATGCTGAGACTGAACTTGTATATACATGTAAATGGTACTTTGTTAATATCTTGAATTCTTAATAAATTTATTTTTTCTTTGATTGAAACTTTGGAAAGTCAGTTTATCATCTTTGGTAGTTCTAAATATCGCCCAGATCATTAATAAAGCTGTAGCAGTATAGCCAATGTGTTTTTACTTTACTCACGAGGTTAAACATACAAATTCACAATTAGGATGGTGGAAGAAGCAGCAAATAGGCCAAGGAGTCGGAGTCGAAGCATGTAATTTGAGGAGTCGGAGTCGTGGTTGCTCTTTTGTCTTCTTTAATTCCACAGCCCTGGTTACGAGTACAAAAATGAATGGCGCTGCTTCAAATATTGAAGCAAATGATGATAAAAACAAGATGAGAGAA
>NW_024726500.1:0-60430 GCF_018991925.1 Homarus americanus
TCAATGTACTTCGTTCAATTTTGCGTATTTGCTGTGTCAGTGGTGTGCCTAGTGTCAGAGGTGTAAGTGTCAGAGGTGTGCCTGGGGTTGTGCAGGGGTGTACCTGAGGTGTCAGAGGGGGTACCTGGGGTGTCGAGGTACTGGGAGTGTCGGAGGTGTTCCTGAGGAGTGTCAGAGGTGTGCCTGGGAGTGTAGGAGGTGTACCTGGGATGTGGGGGTGTGCAGGTGTCAAGTTGTGACTGGGAGTGTCAGGGGTGTAACTGGGGTGTTGGAGGTGTGACTGGGGTGTCGGCGGTGTACTGGGGAGTGTGGGAGTGTTCCTGAGTGTAGGGGGTGTGTGGGTGTGTGTGCAAGTGTCAGAGGTGTGCCTGGGTGGGGTGTACCTAGGGTGTCAGGGTTGCCTGGGGTGTGTCAGGGGTGACCTTGGAGTGTCAGGTAGCAACTAGGGGTGTCAGAGGTGTGCTAGGATGTCAGTGGTGTCAGAGGTACAGGAGTGTCAGGTGTACCAGAGGAGTGTCAGGTACACTAGGGTGCTGGGAAGCAGGAGTGTGGGGGTGTGCTCTGGGTGTCAGAGTGTGTTCACCAGGGTGTCAGGTGTGCCTGGGTGTCAGGGTGTACCTGGTGTCAGGGGGTGTGCCTCAGGAGGTGCCTGGGGTGTGCTGGCAGGGTGTGTGGGGTGTGCCTGGGGTGTCAGCAGTGTACCTGGGATTGTCGGCGGTGTGCCTGGGGAGTGTCAGGGGTGGCACCAGAGGTGTGGGTGTGCTGGGATTGTCTGGGTGTGTGGGGTGTCCTGGGGTGTCTGAGGTGTGTGCCTGGGGTGTCAGATGGTGCCTGGGAATGTCAAGTGTGTCTGGGGTTTCTGGGAATTTATGCCTGGGGTGAAAGGTGTGTGCCCTGGGTGCTGAAGTGCCTGGGGGTGTCAGGGGTGTGCATGGGGATGTCAGGAGGTATCTGGGGTGTCAGATGGTGCACTTCAGAATATCAGAGGGTGTGCCTGGGGTGTCAGAGGGTGCCTGGAGTGCGGGTGTGTCTGGGGTGTCTGGTGTGTACCTGGGGTGTCAGAGGTGTGCCTGGGGAGTGTCGGGGGTTGCCTGGGAGTGTCAGGGGTGTGCCTGGGGTGTCAGGGTGTGACCTGGGTGTCTGAGGTGTGCACTGGTGTCAGGGGTGTGCCTGGGGTGTCAGGGTGTGCCTGGGGAGTGTCCAGAGATGTGCCTGGGAGTATCAGAGGTGCCAGGGTGTGTCAGTGGGTGCCTGGGGTGTCAGAGGTGTGCCTGGGTCTGGGGTGCTGGGGTGTTTGAGGGTGTGCTGGGGAGGTTGTGGGGTTGCTGGAGTGTCAGGTCCTGGGGTGTTTGGGGTGTGCTGGGGTGTGTGGGGTGTACCTGGAGTGCTGGGATGTCGGGAGTGTGCCAGGGTGTCAGACGAGTGCCTGGGGTGTCGAGACGTGTGCCTGGGGTGTCAACGGTGTGCTGGGGTGTCAGTGGAGTGCCTGGGGTGTCGGAGGTGCCTGGGGTGTCGGGTAGACAGTTGGTGTCAGAGGAGTGCCTAGCAGGGGTGTCAGTGGGTGTGCCTGGGGATTGTCTGGGGTGTTGCCTGGGGTATCAGGTGTGCCTGGGAGTTGTCAAGGTGTGCTGAGGTGTCTGGTGCGCCAGGTGTCGGAGGTGTACTTGCAAGTGTCGGATGTAAGTGCCAGGGTAGACCAGTTAGTGTCTTGGGGGTGCCTGGGGAGTGTGTGTGGTGTGCCTGGGGTGTCAGAGGTGTGTGTGCCTGGCAGAGTCAGAGGTGTGCCTAGGTGTCAGGTGTTCCTGAGAGTCTCAGGGTGTGCCTGGGGTGTGGAGAGTGGGTGCAGGAGTGTCAGATGTGTGCCTGGGAGTGTCTGGGGTGTGCTGGTGTCTGGGAGTGCCTCGAGGTGCCCAGGGGTGTGCCTGGGGTGTCAGGGATGTGCCTGGGGTGTCAGGGTTTGGGGTGTCAGAGGTGTGCCTGGGGTGTCAGAGGTGTGCCTGGGGGTGTCAGGTGTGTCCTGGAGTGTCAGGTGTGCCTGGAAGTGTCCAGAGGTGCAGCTGGGGTGTCAGGGTGTGCAGGGTGTCTGAGGGTGTGCCTGGTGTCTAGGGTGTGCCAGGGTGTCAGTGTGGAACCAGGGGTTGTAAGACGTGGCACCTGGGAGGTGTCAGGGTGAACCAGGGGTGTCGGAGGGTATCTGGGTGTCTGAAGTGCCTGGGACTATCGGAGTGTGCTGAATATCAGTGTGCCTGGGAGTGTCAGGGTGTGGCTTTCAGGAGTGTCAGGCGTGTGGCTGGGAGTGTCGGAGGTGTGGCACTGGGAGTGTCGGAGGGTGTGCACTGGGGTGTGGGGTGTGCACTGGGGTGTGGGAATTGCTGGGAGTTAGGGTGTACTGGTAGTGTGGGGTGTGCAGGGTGTCGGGAGTTTGTTCCTGAGAGTGTCAGAGGTGTGCCTGGGAGTGTCAGAGGTGTGCCTGGGGTGTCAGATGTGTGTCTGGGGTGTCTGGGGTGTGCCTGGGGTGTGGGGTGTGCTGGGAGTCAGAGGTGCCTGGGAGTGTCAGGGGTGTGCTGGGGTGTCGGGGTTTGCCTGGAGGTGTGAAGTGTGCTGGGTGTAGTGGGGAGTGAATGTCAGAGGTGTGTCTGGGGTGTCTGGGGTGTACACAGGGAGTGTCAGAGGTGTTGCTGGGAGTGTCAGAGGTGTGCCTGGGGTGTCAGATGTGTGACAGGGAGTGTCAGAGGTGTGCACGGAGTGTCAGAGATGTGCCTGAGGTGTCTGAGGGTGTGGGGTGTCTGGGGTGTGCTGAGTGTCAGGGAGAAGAACTGGGGAGTGGGGAGGTGTGCCTGGGAGTGTCAGAGGGTGTACCTGGGTGTCGGAGGTGTGCCTTGGGTGTCAGTGTGTGCCTGGGGTGTCAGGCTGTGCTTGGTGTCTGGGGTGGCCCTCAGGTGTCAGAGGTGTGCCTGGGGTGTGTGGTGTGTAAGTGTCAGGGTGTTCCTGGGAGTGTCAGAGTTTTCAGGATTGTCAAGGGTGTGCTCTGAGTGTCTGGGGGTGCCTCCAGGTGTCAGAGTGTGCCTGGGGTGTCAGGTGTGCAGAATTGTCCAGAGATGTGGGAGTGTCGGTGTGGCCTTAGGTGTCTGAGGGTGTGCCTGCAGGGTTTCAGGGTGTGCCTGGAGTGTCAGAGGTGTGCCTTGAGTGTCAAGGATGTACCTGGGATTATCAGAGGTAGGGGTGTCGGTGGAGTGCCTGGGGTGTCAGAGGTGTGCCTGGAGTATCAGGGGTGTGCTCAGGGGTGTCTGGGGTGTGTGCCAGGGGTGTATGGGGTGTACTGGAGTGTCAGAGGTGTGCCTGGAAGTGGGTGTGCCAGAATGTCAGACAGATTGCTTGGTTCAGACGTTAGAATTGCAAGGGGTGTCAAGGGTGTGCTCAGGGTGTCAGTGGAGTGCTAGGGTGTCAGGTGGCAGGGTGTCAGAGAGTTGAACCAGTTAGTGTCAAGAGTGCACTGGTGTCAGTGTAGGTGTCAGAGGGTGTGCCTGGGGTGTCAGGGGTGGGTGGGGTGTCAGGGGTGTGCCAGGGGTGTCAGTGGAGTACTGGGGTGTCAGAGGTGTGCCTGGGGTGTCGGATGTGTGCCTGGGGTGTCAGAGGGTGACCAGTTGAGTGTCGGGGGAGTGCCTGGGGTGTCAGTGGTGTGCCTGGGGGTGTCAGAGGTGTGCCTGGGAGGTCAGGGGTGTGCCTGGGAGTGTCGGAGGTGTTCCTGGAGTGTCAGGTTGTGCCTGGGGGTGTCAGCAGGTGTGCCTGGTAGTGTCAGAGGTGTGCCTGGAGTGTTATGGGGTGTGCCTGGGGTGTTGGGGTGCCTGGGAGTGTCGGGGTGTGGCTGGGGAGTGTCAGGCGTGTGGCTGGGGTGTGTCAGGTGTGCCTGGGTGTCAGAGGTGTGCCTGGGGTGTCAGAGGTGTGGCTGGGAGTGTCAGGGGTACCTGGGGAGTGTCGGGGGAGAGCCAGAGTGTCAGGGGTGTGCCTGGGAGTGTCAGGGGTGTGCCTGGGGTGTCAGTGGCCTGGCAGTGTCAGAGGTGTGCCTGGGGGGTGAAAGGGTGTGCCTGGGGTGTCAGAGGTGTGCCTGGGGTGTCAGAGGTGTGCCTGGGGAGTGTCGGAGGTGTTCTTGAGAGTGTCAGGGTGTGCCTAGTGTGTGCCTGGGGTGTCGGGGTGTACTTGGGGTGTCTGGGGTGTGCCTGGGAGTGTCTAGGTGTGCAGGGTGTCTGGGTGTCTGGGTGTGCCTGGGGTGTCAGAGTGTGCCTGGGGTGTCAGGGTTTCCTGTGTCTGAGGTGTGCCTGGGGTGTCAGATGGTGCCTGGATGTCAGGGGTGTATCTGGGGTGTCTGGGGTGTGCCTGGGGTGTCAGAGGTGTGCATGGTGTCAGAGTGTGCCTGGGGTGTGGGGTGTGCCTGGGGAGTGTCAGTGTGCCTGGGGTGTCAGGATGTGCCTGAGTGTCTGGGGTGTGCCTGGGGTGTCTGGGGTATGCAGGGAAAAACAAGGAGTGTAAGGGTGTGCCTGGGGTGTCAGGAGGGTGTACCTGGAAGTGTCTGGGGTGCATGGAGTGTCAGAGGTTGTGCCTGGGAGTGTCAGAGGTGTGCCTGGGGTGTCTGGGGTGTACTGGGGTGTCTGGGGAGTACTAGGTGTCAGAGGTGTGCCAGGGGTGTCAGGGGTGTGCCTGCGGTGTCAGGGTGTGCCTGGGGTGTCGGAGGTGTGCCTGGGGTGTCATATGAGTGCCTGGGATATCAGGGGTGTGCCTGGGGTGTCAGAGGTGTGCCTGGAGTATCGGCGGTGTGCCTGGGGTGTCGGTGTGCCAGAGTGTATGAGGGTGGCCTGGAAGTGTCAGAGATGTGCCTGGGAGTGTCAGGTGTGCCAGGGAGTGTCAACCAGAGTGCTTGGTCGTGTCAGAGGGTGTACCTGGGAGTGTCAAGGGTGTGCTAGGGGTGTCAGTGGGTACCTGGGAGTGTCGGAGGTGCACCTGGGTGTCAGAGGTGAACCAGTTGGTGTCAGAGGTAGCCTGGGGTGTCGTGGTGTGCCTGGGAGTGTCTGAGAGGTGTACCTGGGAGTATCAGAGGTGTGCGTGGGGTGTCAGGGGTGTGCCAGGGTGTCAGTGGGTGCCTGGGAGTGTCGGAGGTGTACCTGGGGTGTCGGATGTGCCTGGGAGTGTCAGAGGTGAACCAGTTAGTGTCGCAGGAGTGCCTGGGACTGTCAGTGGTGTGCCTGGGAGTGTCAGAGGTGTGCCTGGGAGAGTCAGAGGTGTGCTGGGGAGTGTCAGGAGGTGTTCCTGAGGTGTCAGGTTGTGCCTGGGAGTGTCAGCGGTGTGCCTGGTGGTGTCAGAGGTGTGCCTGGGGAGTGTAGAGGTGTGCCTGGGAGTGTGGGGTGTGGGGTGTCAGGGGTGTGGCTGGGGAGTGTCAGGCGTGTAGCTGGAGTGTCGGAGGTGTAACTGGGAGTGTCAGAGGTGTGCCTGGGGTGTCAGAGGTGTCACGGGAGTGTCTGAGGGTGTGCCTGGGGGTGTCTGAGGGGTACCGGGGTGTGGGGAGGACCAGGGGAGTTATCAGAGGGTGCTGGGAGTGTCACAGGTGTGCTGGGAGTGTCTGAGGGTACCTGGGAGTGTCAGGGGAGAACCAGGGAGTGTCAGAGGTGTGCCTGGGAGTGTCTGAGGGCATGCGCTTTGGTGTCAGGGAAAACAAGGAAGTGTAGAGGTGTGCCTGGGAGTGTCAGAGGTGTGCCTGGGGTGTCGGAGGTGTGCCTTGGGTGTCAGAGGTGTGCCTGTGGTGTCAGCGGTGTGCCCTGGAGTGTAAGAGGTGTGCCTGGGAGTGTCAGGGGTGTGCCTGGGGAGTGTTCAGGGTGTGCCTGGGAGTGTCAGGGGTGTGCCTGGGGTGTGGGTGTGCCTGGGTGTCAGATGGTACTTGGGAATATCAGAGGTGTCTAGGGGTGTCAGAGAGTGCCTGGGAGTGTCACAGGTGTGTTCAGAGATGTCTGGGGTGTGCCTGGGGTGTCTCAGGTGTGCACAGGTGTCAGGGGTGTGCCCTGGAGTGTCAGGGGGTGCAGGAGTGTCTGATGTGTGCCTGGAGTGTCAGGGGGTGTGCCTGGGAGTGTCAGAGGCGTGCCTGGGAGTGTCAGAGATGTGCCTGGGAATTATCAGAGGGTGCCAGGGGTGTCAGTGGAGTGCCTGGGTGTCAGGGTGTGCAGTATCAGAGGTGTGCCTGGGGTCTGGGGTGTGCCTGGAGTGTCAGAGGGGTGTGCCTGGGGTGTCGGAGGTGTAGGGAGTGTCAGAGGTACCTGGGGTGTCAGACGTGTGGCTGGGAGTGTCAGCAGTGTGCTGGGAGTGTCAGTTGGAGTGCCTAGGATTCATGAGGTGTGCTTGCAGTGTCAGAGGTGAACCAGTTAATGTCAGAGTGCCTGGGGTGTCAGTGGTGTGCCTGGGTGTCTGAGGGTGTGCCTGGGGGTATCAGAGGTGTGCCTGGGGTGTCAGGGTGTGCCAGGGGTGTCAGTGGGTACCTGGGAGTTTCAGGGAGTGCCTGGGAGTGTCGGATGTGTGCTGGGGTGTGCCAGAGGTGAACCAGTTGGTGTCATGGGAGTGCCTGGGTGTCAGTGGTGTGCCTGGGGTGTCAGGGGTGTGCCTGGCAGAATCAGAGGTGTGCCTGGGATGTCAGAGGTGTGCCTGGGGGTGTCAGGTGTGCCTGAGGTGTCAGAGGGTACCTGGGAGTGTCCGGGGTGTGCCTGGGGTGTCGGAGGTGTTCCTGAGAGTGTCAGAGGTGTAGTGGGAGTTGCAGAGTGGTGGCCCATGGAGTTGGTGTCAGGGTGCAGCTGGGAGTGGGCGTGTGACTGGGGTGTCGGAGGTGTGGCTGGGAGTCAGAGGTGTGCATGGGGTGTCAGGAGTTGTGCCTGGGTGTCAGAGAGTGTGCCTGGGTGTCGGGGTGTGCCTGGGGTGTCAGAGGTGTGCCTGGGATGTCGGAGATGTGCCTGGGGTGTCAGGGTGTTCCTGGGAGTGTCAGGGGTGTGCCGGGGTGTCAAGGTGTGCCTGGGGTCAGATGAGTGCCTGGAAGTGTCTGGGGTGTGCCTGGGGTGTCTGGGGTGTGCCTGGGAGTGGGGTGTGCCTGGGAGGTGTCAGGGGTGTGCCTGGGGAGTGTCAGGGGTTTGCCTGGGAGTGTCTGGGGTGTGCCTGGGGTGTCAGATGAGTGCCTGGGAATGTCAGGGGTGTGTCTGGGAGTTATCTGGGGTGTGCCTGGGAGTGTCAGGGGTGTGCCTGGGAGTGTCAGAGGTGTGCCTGGGTGTCAGAGGTGTGCCTGGGAGTGTCAGGTGTGCCTGGGGTGTCAGAGATGTGCCAGGTGTCTGAGGTGTGCCTGGGGTGTCTGAGGGTATACTTTGGTGTCAGGGAAAAACAAGGGGGTGTAGAGGTGTGCCTGGAGTGTCAGGGGTGTGCCTGGGAGTGTCGGAGGTGTGCCTGGCAGTGTCAGCGGGTGTGCCTGTGAGTGTCGGGGTGTGCCTGGGGTGTCAGAGGTGTGCCTGGGTGTCAGAGGTGTGCCTGGGGTGTCTGGGGTTGGCCTGGGTGTCTGGGGGTACTCAGGTGTTAGAGGTGTGGCAGGGTGTCAGATGGAGTGCAGAATATCAGGGTGTGCCTGGGAGTGTCAGAGGTGAACCAGTTAGTGTCAGAGGAGTACCTGGGAGTGTCGGAGGTGTTCAGAGTGTCAGAGGTGTGCCTGGAGTGTCAGAGGTGTGCCTGGGTGTCAGAGGTGTGCCTGAGGTGTCAGGTGTGCCTGGAAGTGTCAAGGTGTGCCTGGGGTGTCAGGAGGTGCAGCTGGGAGTGTCAGAGGTGTGCCTGGGGGTGTCTGGGTGTGCCTGGGGTGTCTGGGTGTGCCTGGGATTGTCAGGTAGAACCAGGATTATAAGACGTGTGCCAGAAGTGTCAGAGGTGTGAACCAGGAGTGTCGGAGGTATCTGGGGTGTCAGAGGTGTACCTGGGACTATCAGGTGTACCTGGGGGTATCGAAGGTGTACCTGGCAGTGTCAGGGGTGTAACTGGGAGTGTCAGGCGTGTAACTGGGAGTGTCAGGAGGTGTAACTGGGAGTGTCAGGGTGTACCTGGGAGTGTCAGAGGTGTGCCTGGGAGTGTCAGGGTAGCCTGGGAGAGTCAGAGGTGTGCCTGGGGTGTCGGAGGTGTACTGGGGTGTCGGAGGAGTTCTGGAGGGTGTGCAGGGGTGTCAGAGGTGTGCCTGGGGTGTCAGATGTGTGTACCTGGGGTGTCTGGGGGTGTGCCTGGGGTGTCTGGGGGTGCCTGGAAGGGTCAGAGGTGTGCCTGGGGTGTCAGGGGTGTGGGGAGTCAGGGGTTTACTAGGAGTGTCTGGATGCCTACGGTGTCAGATGGTGCCTGGGAATGTCAGAAGTGTCTGGGGTGTCTGGGGTGTGCCTGGGAGTGTCAGAGGTGTGCCTGGGAGTGTCAGAGGTGGCCCTGGAGTGTCAGATGTGTAACAGGGGAGTGTCAGAGGTGTGCCTGGGGTGTCAGAGATGTGCCTGAGTGTCTGGGGTGGCACAGGTGTCTGGGGTGCAGCTTTGAGTGTCAGGGAAGAACCGGGGTGTGGGAGGTGTGCCTGGGGTGTCAGGGTGTGCCTGGGGTGTCGGAGGTGTGCCTTGGAGTGTCAGAGTGTACCTGGGTGTCAGAGCTGTGCCTGGGGTGTCTGGGTGTGCCTCAGGAGTGTCAGAGGTGTGCCTGGGAGTGTCAGCAGTGTGCCTGGGAGTGTCAGAGGTGTTCCTGGGAGTGTCAGAGGTGTGCCTGGGAGTGTCAGGGTGTGTACTGAGGTGTCTGGGAGTGCCTCCAGGTGTCAGAGGTGTGCCTGGGGTGTCTAGGGTGTGCCTGGGAGTGTCAGAGATGTGCCTGGGGTGTCGGGGTGTGCTGGGGTGTCTGGGGTGTGCCTGGGGAGTGTCAGGGTGTACCTGGGGTGTCAGAGGTGTGCCTGGGGAGTGTCAGAGATGTGCCTGGGATTATCAGAGGAGTACCAGGGGTGTCAGTGGTGCCTGGGGTGTCAGAGGTGTGCCTGGAAGTATCAGAGGTGTGCCTGGGGTGTCTGGTGTGCCAGGGTGTATGAGGTGTGCCTGGAAGTGTCGAGGGTGTGCCTGGGGTGTCGGAGGTGTGCCAGGGAATGTCAGACGAATGCTTGGTCGTGTCAGACGTGTGCCTGGGAGTGTCAGGGTGCTCAGGGGTGTCAGTGGAGTGCCTGGGGGTGTCAGGTGTGCAAGTGTCAGAGGTGAGCCAGTTAGTGTCAGAGGTGCCTGGGGTGTCAGTGGTGTGCCTGGGGTGTCTGGGTGTGCCTGGGGAGTATCAGGGGTGCGTGGGAGTGTCAGGGTGTGCAGGGGTGTCAGTGGGTGCCTGGGGGTCCAGAGAGTGCCCTGGAGTGTCGGATGTGTGCCTGGGAGTGTCAGGGTGGACCAGTTAGTGTCACTGGAGTGCCTGGGAGTGTCAGTGGTGTACCTGGGAGTGTCAGAGGTGTGCCTGGGAGAGTCAGAGGTGTGCCTGGGAGTGTCGGAGGTGTTCCTGAGGTGTCAGAGTTGTACCTGGGAGTGTCCAGCGGTGTGCCTGGTAGTGTCAGAGGTGCACATTGTAATGAGGTGTACCTGGGGTGGGGGTGTGCCTGGGGAGTGTCAGGGGTGTAACTGGGAGTGTCAGGCTGTGACTGGGGTGTTGGAGGTGTAACTGGGGTGTCAGGTGTGCCTGGGAGTGTCAGAGGTGTGCCTGGGGTGTCTGAGGGTGCCTGGGGAGTGTCAGGGAGAACCAGGGGAGTGTCAGAGGTGTGCCTGGGGAGTGTCACAGGTGTGCCTGGGAGTGCAGAGGTGTGCCTGGCAGTGTCAGAGGTGTGCCTGGGGGTGAGAGGTGTGCCTGGGGTGTGGGGTGCCTGGGGTGTCGGGGTGCCTGGAATTGTCGGAGGTGTTCTTGAGGGAGTGTCAGAGGTGTTGCAGGGGTGTGGGGTGTGCCTGGGTGTCAGGGGTGTGCCAGGGGTGTCAGGGGTGTAGCTGGGGTGTCAGGGTGTAGCTGGGAGTATTGGAGGTGTGACTGGGAGTGTCAGCGGTGTGCCTGGGGAGTGTCAGGAGGTGTTCCTGAGGGTGTCAGGGTGTGCCTGGGGTGTCAGCGGTGTGCCTGTGGTGTGTGGTGTGCCTGGGTGTGGGGGTGCCTGGGTGTCAGGGGTGTGCCTGGAGTGTCAGGGGTGCAACTGGGAGTGTTGGGCGTGTGGCTGGGGTGTCGGAGGTGTGACGGTGTCAGAGGTGTGGGGTGTCAGGGGGTGCCTGGGGTGTCAGAGGTGTGCCTGGGAGTGTCAGGGGTGTCTGAGAGTGTCAGAGGTGTGCCAGGAGTGTCAGAGGTGTGCCTGGGAGGGTCAGATGGTGCCTGGGTGTCTGGGGTGTGCCTGGGGTGTCTGAGGTGTGCCTGGGGTGTCATGGGTGCTGGAGTGTCAGGGGTGTGCCTGGGGTGTCAGGGGTTTGCCTGGAAGTGTCTGGGGTGTACCTGGGGTGTCAGATGGTGCCTGGAATGTCAGAGGTGTCTGGGAATTATCTGGGGTGTGCCTGGGGTGTCAGAGGTGTGCCTGGGTGTGAAGTGTGCCTGGGTGTCAGAAGTGTGCCTGGGGGTGTCAGGGTGTACCTGGGGTGTCAGAGGTGTGCCTGGGAGTGTCAGAGGGTATGCCTTTGGTGTCAAGAAAGAGGAGTGTAGAGGTGGCACCTGGGGTGTCAGAGGTGTGCCTGGAGGTGTCAGAGGTGTGCCTGGGGTGTCAGAGGTGTCCTGGGTGTCTGGGTGTGCCAGGGGTGTCTGGGAGTGCCTCGGGTGTCAGAGGTGTGCCTGGGATTGTCAGCAGTGTGCCTGGGGTGTCAGGGTGTGCCTGGGGTGTGGAGTGTGCACAGGGTGTATATGTGCCTGGAATATCTGGGGTGTGCCTGGGGTGTCAGGGGTGTGCCTGGAGTATCAGCGGTGTACCTGGGGTGTCTGGGGTGTGCCAGGGGTGTATGGGGTGTGCCTGGAGTGTCAGGTGTGCCTGGGGTGTCGGAGGTGTGCAGGGGTGTCAGACAGTGGTCGTGTCAGACGTGTGCCTGGGAGTGTCAAGGGTGTACTAGGGAGTGTCAGTGGGTGCCTGGGAGTGTCGGAGGTGCTGGAGATCAGGGTGGACCAGTTGGTGTCAGAGGTGCCTGGGGAGTGTTAGTGGTGTGCACAGTGTCTGGATGTGCCTGGAGTTATCAGGTGTGCATGGGGTGTCAGGGGTGTGCCAGGGGTGTCAGTGGAGTGCCTGGGGTGTCAGGTGTGCCTGGGGTGTCGGATGTGTGCCTGGGGTGTCAGAGGGTGAACCAGTTAGTGTCGCTGGAGTGCCTGGGACTGTCAGTGGTGTGCCTGGGAGTGTCAGAGGGTGTGCCTGGGAGGTCAGAGGTGTACCTGGGGTGTCGGAGGTGTTCCTGAGGTGTCAGAGTTGTACCTGGGAGTGTCAGCGGTGTGCCTGTAGTGTCAGAGGTGTGCCTGGGGTGTGGGGTGTGCCTGGGTGTTAGGGTGTGCCTGGGGTGTCAGGGGTGTAACTGGGGAGTGTCAGGCGTGTAACTGGGAGTGTCGGAGGTGTGACTGGTGTCAGGGGTGTGCCTGGGAGTGTCAGAGTGTGCAGGGAGTGTCTGGGGTGGCTGGGGTGTCTGGGGAGTGCCTGGGGTGTCAGGGGAGAACCAGGGAGTGTCAGAGGTGTGCCTGGGAGTGTCACAGGTGTGCCTGGGGAGTGTCTGGGGAGTGCCTGGGGTGTGGGGAACCAGGGAGTGTCAGAGGTGTGCCTGGGGTGTCTGGGGCATGCCATTGAGTGTCAGGGAAAACAAGGGGTGTAGGGGTGTGCCTGGGTGTCAGAGGTGTGCCTGAGGGAGTGTCGGAGGTGTGCAGCAGGTGTCAGAGGTGTGCCTGTGAGTGTCAGCAGTGTGCCTGGGGTGTCAGAGGTGTGCAGGGGTGTCAGAGGTGCCTGGGGTTGTCGGGGTGCATCTGGGTCATGGGGTGCAGGTGTCAGGGTGTGCCTGGAGTGTCAGGGGGTGTGCAGGTGTCAGGACCAGAGTGTCGGAGGTGTACCTGGTGTCAGATGGTGCCTGGGAATATCAGAGGTGTGCCTGGGGAGTGTCAGAGGGTGCCTGGGAGTGTCACAGGTGTGTTCAAGTGTCTGGGGTGTGCCTGGGGTGTCAGAGGTGTGCCTGGGGTGTCAGGGGTGTGCCTGGGAGTGTCAGGGTGTGACCTGGGAGTGTCTGATGTGTGCCTGGGGTGTCAGGGGTGTACTGGGGGTGTCAGAGGGCGCCTGGGGAGTGTCAGAGATGTGCCTGGGGAGATCAGGAGGTGCCAGGGGTGTCAGTGGTGCCTGGGGAGTGTCAGGGTGTGCCTGGAGTGTCAGGGGTGTGCAAGTTGTGCAGGGTTGCCAGGTGTGTGTGGTGTGCCTGGGTGTCAGGATGGCCTGGGGTGTCAGTGTGAGGTTGTCAGACGAGTGCCTGGGAGGTGGTCAGATGTGCCTGGGAGTGTCAGCGGTGTACAAGGGGTGTCAGTGTGCAAGTGTCAGAGGTGTACCCTGGGAGTGTCAGAGGTGGACCAGTTAATGTCAGAGGAGTACCTGGGGTGTCAGTGGTTGTACTGGGGGTGTCTGGAGGTGTGCCTGGGGATATCAGAGGTGTGCCTGGGAGTGTCAGGGTGTGCAGGGGGTGTCGGTGGTGCCTGGGGTTTCGGAGGAGTGCCTGGGGTGTCGGATGTGTGCCTGGGGTGCCAGGGTAGACAGTTAGTGTCGGGAGTACTGGAAGTGTCAGTGGTGTACCTGGGTGTCAGAGGTGTACCTGGCAGAATCAGAGGTGTGGTGTCAGAGGTGTACCTGGGGTGTCAGGTGTTCTTGAGAGTGTCAGAGGGTGTGCCTGGGGTGTAAGGTGTGCCTGGGGTGTCAGGGTGTGCCTGGGGGTGTCAGGGGTGCAACTGGAGTGTGGGCGTGTGGCTGGGGGGTGTCGGAGGTGTCAACTGGGGTGTCAGGGTGTACATGGGGAGTGTGAGGTGTGCCTGGGGTGTCAGGGTGTGCCTGGGGTGTCAGGGGGTGTGCCTGGGTGTCAGAGGTGTGCCTGGGGTGTCAGAATGTGCCTGGGGAGCAGGTATTGAGAGTGTCAGAGGTGTGCCAGAGTGTCAGGGGTGTGCCTGGGAGGTCAGATGAGTCTGGGTGTCTGGGGTGTACCTGGGGTGTCTGGGGTGTGCCTGGGGTGTCAGAGGTGTGCCTGGGATGTCAGGGGTGTGCCTGGGGTGTGGGGTTTACCTGGAGTGTCTGGTGTGCCTGGGAGTGTCAGATGAGTGCCTGGGAATGTCAGAGGTGTATCTGGGGAAGTATCTGGGGTGTGCCTGGGAGGTGTCAGGAAGTGTGCCTGGTGTCAGGGGTGCACAGGGGTGTCAGAGGTGTGCCTGGGAGTGTCAGAGGTGTGCCTGGGGTGTCAGAGGATGTGCCTGAGTGTCTGGGGTGTGCCTGGGGAGTGTGTGGGGTATGCCTTTGAGTGTCAGGGAAAACAAGGGGTGTAAGGGTGTGGGAGTGTCAGGGTGTGCTTGGGAGTGTCAGATGGTACCTGGGAATATCAGGGTGTGCCTGGGAGTGTCAGAGGTGACAGTTAGTGTCAGAGGAGTGCCTGGGAGTGTAGTGGTGTGCCTGGGGAGTGTCTGAGGGGTGTTCATGGGAATTATCAGAGGTGTGCCTGGGAGTGTCAAGGGTGCTGGGGAGTGTCAGTGGGTACCTGGGGGTGTCGAAGTTACTGGGTGCTGTGGATGTTTTGGGACAGGGTGAACCAGTTAGTGTGCAGGGTACCTGGGAGTGTCAGTGGTGTACCTGGGGAGTGACAGAGGTGTACCTGGCAGAATCAGAGGTGTGCCTGGGAGTTTCAGAGATGTTCCAGAGTCTCAGAGGTGTGGGGTGTCAGAGGTGTGCCTGGGGTGTCAGATGTGTGCCTGGGGTGTCTGGGGTTTACCTGGGAGGGTCTGGGGAGTGCCTCAGGTGTCAGAGGTGTGCAAGTGTCAGGGGTGTACCTAGTGTTAGGTGTACCTGGGAGTGTCTGAGGTGTACCTGGGGTGTCAGATGAGTACCTGGGAATATCAGGTGTACCTGGGAGTGTCGGAGGTTTCCTGAGGAGTGTCAGAGGTGTATCTGGGGTTGTCAGAGGTGTGCCTGGGAGTGACAGATGTACCTGGGGTGTCTGGGGTGTGTCCTGGGGTGTCTGGGTGTGCCTGGGTGTCAGAGGAGTACCTGCAGTGTCAGAGGTGTATTTGGGGTATCTGGGGTGTACCTCGGGTGTCAGAGGTGTGCCTGGGGTGTCAGTGTGCCTGGGTGTCAGGTGTGCCTGGGGTGTCAGTGGTGTACCGGGTGTCTGGGGTTGGCACCTGGGGTGTCAGGTGTACTGGGGTGTCAAGGAGTACCTGGGAGTGTCAGGGGTGTGCCTGGGGTGGGGGTGTAACTGGGGTGTCAGAGGTGCCTGGGGTGTCAGAGGTGTGCCTGGGGTGTCTGGGGTGTGCCTGGGGTGTCAGAGTTGCCTGGGAGTGTCAGAGGTGTGCCTGGGGAGTGGGGGGTGTGGGGTGTCAGAGTGCCTGGGGAGTGTCAGGGGTGCCTGGGAGTGTGTCTGGGGTGTGCCTGGGATGTCAGAGGATTACCAGTGTCAGAGGTGTACCTGGCAGTGTCAGAGTGTACCTGGGGTTGTCAGAGTGTACAGGGTGTCAGAGGGTGCAGGGTGTCGAGGTGTGCCGGGGAGTGTCAGGTGTTCCTGAGGAGTGTAGAGGTGTACCTGGGTGTAGAGGTGTGCCTGGGAGTGTCAGGGGTGTACCGGAATGTCAGGGGTGTACTGTGAGTGTGGGGTGTAACTGGAGTGTTGGAGGTGTAACTGGGAGTGTTGGAGGTGTTCCTGAGAGTGTGAGAGGTGTACCTGGAGTGTAAGAGGTGTGCCTGGGAGTGTTGGGGTGTACCTGGGGTGTCAGGGTGACTGAGAGGTGTCAGGGGTGTAACTGGAGTTGTTGGGTGTAACTGGGGTGTCAGCGGTGGCACCTGGGTGTCAGGTGTTCTGGGGAGTGTCAGAGGTGTAACTGGGAGTGTCAGTGTACATGGTAGTGTCAGAGGATTACAGAGTGTCAGATGTGTACCTGGGAGTGTGTCTGGGGTGTGCCTGGGAGTGTCTGGGAGTACTGCTCGAGGTGTCAGAGTGCAACTGGACGTGTCAGGGTGTACCTAGGGTGTCAGTGGTGTACCTGGGGAGTGTCTGAGGTGTACCTGGGGTGTCAGATGAGTACCTGGGAATATCAGAGGTGGACCCTGGGGTGTCGGAGGTTTTCCTGAGGTGTCAGAGGTGTATCTGGGGTTGTCAGAGGTGTACCTGGTGTCAGATGTGTACCCGGGGTGTCTGGGGTGTACCTGGGAGTGTCTGAGGTGTACCTGGGAGTGTCAGAGGTGTACCTGGGGTGTCAGGGGTGGCACCTGGGGTGTCAGGGGTGTACCTGGGAGTGTCGGAGGTGTACCTGGGGTGTCGGAGGTGTTCCTGAGAGTGTCAGTGTGCCTGGGAGTGTCAGAGTGTGCCTGGGGTGTCAGATGTGTACCTGGGAGTGTCTGGGTGTACCTGGGGTCTGGTGTACCTGGGAGGTCAGAGGTGTGCCTGGGGTGTCAGGGGGTGTGCCTGGGGTGTCGGGGTTTCCTGGAAGTGTCTGAAGTACCTGGGAGGCTGTAGATGAGTACCTGGGAATGTCAGGAGGTGTGATCTGGGAGTGTCTGGGGGTACCTGGGAGTCAGAGGTGTACCTGGGAGTGTCAGGAGGTGTACCTGGGAGTGTCAGATGTGTACCTGGGAGGTCAGAGGTGTACCTGGGAGGTCAGAGATGTACCTGAGAGGTGTCTGAGGTGTACCGGGGAGGTCTGAGGTATACCTTTGAGTGTCGGGAAGAACCAGGGAGTGTAGGAGGTGTACCTGGGAGAGTCAGAGGTGTACCTGGGGAGTGGAGGTGCCTTGAGTGTCAGAGGTACCTGGGAGTGTCAGAGCTGGCACCTGGGAGTGTCTGAGGCCTGGGAGGTCAGAGGTGTACCTGGAGTGTCAGGGTGCACCTGGAGTGTCAGAGGTGTTCCTGAGGTCAGAGGTGTACCTGGGAGTGTCAGGGGGGTACCTGGGAGTGTCTGGGGAGTACCCCGGAGTGTCAGAGGTGTACCTGGGAGTGTCAGAGGTGTACCTGGAGTGTCAGGAGATGTACCTGGGAGTGTCTGAGGTGTACCTGGGAGTGTCTGAGAGTACCTGGGAGTGTCAGGGGAGAACCAGGGAGTGTCAGAGGTGTACCTGGAGTGTCGGAGGTGTTCCTGGTGTCGGAGGTGTACCTGGGAGTGTCAGAGGTGTACCTGGGAGTGTCAGAGGTGTCCTGGGAGGTCAGGTGTACCTGGGAGAGCGAGATGTAACTGGGAGTGTCGGAGGTGTACCGAGGCCGGAGGTGTTCCTGAGAGTGTCAGAGGTGTGACCTGGGAGGTGCAGAGGTGTACCTGGGAGTGTCAGATGTGTACCTGGGAGTGTCTGGGGGTGTACCTGGGAGTGTCTGAGGTGTACCTGGGAGAGTGAGAGGTGTACCTGGGAGGTCAGGGGTGTACCGGGAGTGTCAGGGGTTTACCTAAGTGTCTGAGGAGTACCTGGGAGGACAGGAGGAGAACCAGGGAGTGTCAGAGGTGTACCTGGAGTGTCGGAGGTGTTCCCTGAGAGTGGCAGAGGTGTACCTGGGAGTGTAAGAGGTGTACCTGGGAGGTTGGGGTGCATGGGAGTGTCAGGGGTGTAACTGGGGGTGTCAGGTGTAACTGGGAGTATTGGAGGTGTAACTGGGGTGTCAGCGGTGTACCTGGGAGTGTCGGAGGTGTTCCAGAGTGTCAGAGGTGTACCTGGGAGGTCAGTGTGTACCCGGAGAAGTCAGAGGTACCTGAGTGTAAGAGCTGCACCTGGGAGGTCAGGGGTGTACCTGGGAGGCTGGGGTGCAACTGGGAGTAGGCGTGTAACTGGGAGTGTTGGAGGTGTAACTGGGAGTGTCAGAGGTGTACCTGGGAGTGTCAGAGGTGTACCTGGGAGTGTCAGAGGTATACCTGGGAGTGTCAGGAGCTGTACCTGGGAGTGTCTGAGGTGTACCTGGCAGTGTCTGGAGGTGTACCTGGCAGTGTCAGCGGTGTACCCGGAGTGTCAGGGTGTACCTGGGAGTGTCAGGAGGTACCTGGGAGTGTCAGAGGTGTACCTGGGAGTGTCTGGGGTGTACCTGGGAATGTCTGGGGAGCACCTGGAGTGTCAGGAGGTGTACCTGGGAGTGTCAGGGGTGTACCTGGGAGGTCAGGGTGTACCTGGGAGTGTCGGAGGTGTACCTGGGAGTGTCAGATGAGTACCTGGGAATATCAGAGGTGTACCTGGGAGTGTCAGAGGAGTACCTGGGAGTGTCACAGGTGTATCTGGGAGTGTCTGGGGTGTACCTGGGAGTGTCAGAGGTGTACCTGGGAGTGTCAGGGGTGTACCTGGGAGTGTCAGGGTGTGACCTGGGAGTAGGTCTGAGGTGTACCTGGGAGTGTCAGGGGTACCTGGGAGTGTCAGAGGTGTACCTGGGAGGTCAGAGATGTACCTGGGAGTATCAGAGGAGTGCCAGGGTGTCAGTGGGAGTACCTGGGAGGTCAGAGGTACCGGGAAGTATCAGAGGTGTACCTGGGAGTGTTTGAGGTGTACTAGGGAGCAGTGAGGTGTACCTGGAAGTATCAGGAGGTGTACCTGGGAGTGCTTGAGGTGTACTAGGGAGTGTATGAGGTGTACCTGGAAGTGTCAGGAGGTGTACCTGGGAGTGTCGGAGGTGTACCAGGGAGTGTCAGACGAGTACCTGGGAGTGCCGACGTGTACCTGGGAGTGTCAACGGTGTACTAGGGGAGTGTCAGTGGAGTACCTGGGAGTGTCGAGGTGTACCTGGAGGTCAGAGGTGAACCAGTTAGTGTCAGAGAGTACCTGGGAGTGTCAGTGGTGTACCTGGGAGGTCAAGGGTGTACCAGGGAGGTCAGTGAAGTACCTGGGAGGTCGGAGGTGTACCTGGGAGTGTCGGATGTACCTGGAGTGCCAGAGGTGAACCAGTTAGTGTCGCAGGAGTACCTGGGAGGTCAGTGAGTACCTGGGAGTGTCAGGGAGGTACCTGGCAGAGTCAGAGGTGTACCTGGGAGTGTCGGAGGTGTTCCTGAGTCCAGAGGTGTCACCTGGGAGGTCAGAGGTGTACCTGGGGTGTGCAGATGTGTACCTGGGAGGTCTGGGGTGTACCTGGGAGTGTCTGGGAGCACCGGAGTGCCAGAGGTGCACCTGGGAGTGTCGGAGATGTACCTGGGAGTGTCAGAGGTGTACCTGGGAGTGTCAGAGGTACCTGGAGTGTCAGAGGTGTACCTGGGAGTGTCAGGAGGTGTACCTGGAAGTGTCAGGGTGTACCTGGAGTGTCAGAGGTGCAAATGGGAGTGTCAGAGGTGTACCTGGGAGTGTCTGGAGGTGTACCTGGGAGTGTCTGAGGTGTACCTGGGAGTGTCAGGAGAGAACCAGGGATTGTAAGACGTGTACCTGGGAGTGAACCAGTTAGTGTCGCAGGAGTACCTGGGAGTGCTGCGGAGTACCTGGGAGTGTCAGAGGTGTACCCGCGAGTCAGAGGTGTACCTGGGAGTGTCGCAGGTGTTCCTGAGAGTCCTGGCGGGTGTACCTGGGAGTGTCAGAGGTGTAAAATCTGGGGTGTCAGATGCGGCACCTGGGAGTGTCTGGGGTGTACCTGGGAGTGTCTGGGGAGCACCTCGGAGCGCCAGAGGTGTACCGGAGTGTCGGAGATGTACCTGGGAGTGTCAGAGGTGTACCTGGAGGCCAGAGGTGTACCTGGGAGTGTCAGAGGTGTACCTGAGAGTGTCAGAGTGTGTACCTAAAGTGTTAAAAATTTGGAGTGCTGGTGCAAATGGAGGTCAGAGGTGTACCTGGGAGTGTCTGAGGTGTACCTGGAGTGTCTGAGGTACCTGGCGTCAGAGAGAAACCAGGGATTGTAAGACGTACCTGGGAGTGTCAGGAGGTGAAACCAGGAGTGTCGGAGGAGTATCTGGGAGCGTCAGAGGTGTACCTGGGACTATCGGAGGTGTACCTGGGGCATCGAAGGTGTGTACCTGGCAGTGCCAGGGGTGTAACTGGCCAGGCGTGCAACTGGAGTGTCGGAGGTGTAACTGGAGTGTCAGAGGTGTACCTGGGAGGTCAGAGGTGTACCTGGGAGTGGCCTAGTGCAATCTGGAGAGTCAGAGATGTAACTGAGTGTTTGAGGTGTACCTGGGAGTGTCGGAGGTGTTCCCTGAGAGTGTCAGAGGTAAAATTTGGGAGTGTCAGAG
The DNA here is from genome assembly GCF_018991925.1 of Homarus americanus. Taxonomy (NCBI): domain Eukaryota; kingdom Metazoa; phylum Arthropoda; class Malacostraca; order Decapoda; family Nephropidae; genus Homarus; species Homarus americanus. The sequence continues at coordinate 19,384 of NW_024726500.1, forward strand.
GTGTACCTGGAGTGTTGGCCTGGGATGTGTACCTGGAGGTCTGTACCTGGGAGTGTCTGAGGTGTACCTGGAGAGGGAGAGGTGTACCTTGGAGTGCTAGGGTGTACCTGGGAGGTTGTGGGTTTACCTGAAGTGTCTGAAGTGTACCTGAGTGTCAGATGAGGCATCACCTGGGAATGTTGGGAGGTGTATCTGGGAGTGTCTAAAATTGGGAGTGTCAGAGGTGTACCTGGGAGGCCAGAGGTGTGTACCTGGGAGGCTGATGTGTAACAGGGAGTCAGAGGCGGTACCTGGGAGTCAGGAGATGTACCTGAGAGTGTCTGAGGTGTACTGGGAGTGTCTGAGGTATACCTTGAGTGTCAGGGAAGAACCAAGGAGGTGTAGGAGGTGTAATCTGGGAGCGTCAGAGGTACCTGGGAGTGCGTCGAGGTGTGTACCCCTTTGAGCGATGCACCGGAGTCAGAGCTGTACCTGGGAGTGTCTGAGGTGTACCTGGGAGCGCTTGGGAGGTGTACCTGGGAGTGTCAGCGGTGTACCTGGAGTGTCAGAGGTGTTCTGGGAGTGTCAGAGGTACCTGGAGTGTCAGGGGTACCTGGGAGTGTCTGGGAGTACCTCGGAGTGTCAGAGGTGTACCTGGGAGTGCTGGAGGTGTACCTGGGAGTGTCAGAGATGTACCGGGAGGTTGGGGTGTGACCTGGGAGTGTCTGAGGTGTACCTGGGAGGTCAGGTGTACCTGGGAGTGTCAGAGGTGTACCTGGAGTGTCAGATGTACCTGGATTATCAGAGGAGTACCAGGGAGTGTCAGTGGAGTACCTGGGAGTGTCAGAGGTGTACCTGAAGCATCAGAGGTGCAATCTGGGAGCGTCTGAGGTGTACCAGGGAGTGTATGAGGTGTACCTGAAGTGTCAGAGGTGTACCTGGAGTGTCGGAGGTAAAATTAGGAATGTCATTTAACATTTGGTCGTGTCGACGTGTACCTGATAGTGCCGGGCGGGTGTATCAAGGAGTGCCAGTGGAGTACCTGGGAGTGTCGAGGTACCTGGGAGGTCAGAGGTGAAACCAGTTAGTGTCAGAGGAGTACCTTGGGAGTGTCAGTGGTGTACCTGGGAGTGTCTGAGGTGTACCTGGGAGTACCAGAGGTGTACGTGGGAGTGTCAAGGGGTGTACCAGGGAGTGTCAGTGGAGTACCTGGGAGTGTCGGAGGTGTACCTGGGAGTGTCGGATGTGTACCTGGGAGTGTCAGAGGTGAACCAGTTAGCGGTCGCAGGAGCACCTGGGAGGTCAGTGGCATCTGGGAGTGCCGTAGAGGTACCCTGGAGAGCCGAGGTGTACCTGGAGGCCGAGGTGTTCCCTCGAGTGCCGAGTTGTACCTGGAGTGTCAGCGGTGTACCTTGGTAGTGTCAGAGGTGTACCTGGGAGTGTAATAGGTGTACCTGGCGTTAGTGTACTTGGGAGGCCGGCGTAACTGGGAGTGCCAGGCGTGTAACTGGGAGTGCCGAGGTGTAACTGGAGTGCCAGAGGTGTACCTTGAGTGTCAGAGGTGTACCTGGCGTCTGAGAGCACCTGGAGTGTTGGGGAGAAACCAGGAGTGTCAGAGGTACAATTTGGGAGTGTCAAGCAGGTGTATTCTGGAGTGCCAGAGGTGTACCTGGCAGTGCTCAGAGGTGTACCTGGGGGTGAAAAGAGGTACCTGAGAGTGTCAGAGGGGCACCTTGGGAGGTCCGAGGTGCAACTGGGAGGCCGGAGGTGTTCTTGAGAGTGTCAGAAGGTGTACCTGGGAGGTAAGAGGTGTACCTGGGAGTGTCAGGGTGTACCTGGGAGTGTCAGGGTGTAACTGGGAGTGTCAGGGGTGTAACTGGGAGTATCGAGGTGTAACTGGGAGGTCAGAGGTGTACCTGGGAGTGTCGGAGGTGTTCCTGGAGAGTGTCGAGGTGTACCTGGGAGTGTCAGAGGTGTACCTGGGAGTGTCAGAGGTGTACCTGGGAGTGTAGGGAGGTGCACCTGGGAGTGTCAGGTGTACCTGGGAGTGTCAGGTGCAACTGGGAGTGTTAGGGCGTGTAACTGGGAGGGTCTGAGGTGTAACTGGGAGGCTGAGGTGTACTGGGAGGTCAGAGGTGTACCTGGGAGTGTCGGAGGTGTACCTGGGAGTGTCGGAGGTGTTCCTGAGGAGTGTCAGAGGTGTACCGGGAGTGTCAGAGGTGTACCTGGGAGGGCTGATGAGCACTCTGGGGAGTGTCTGGGGTGTACCTGGGAGTGTCAGGAGGAGTACCTGGGAGTGTCAGAGGTGTACCTGGGAGTGTCAGTGTACCTGGGAGGCTGGGGGAGGATTACCTGGGAGTGTCAGAGGTGTACCTGGAGGTCTGGGGTGTACCTGGGAGTGTCGAGGTGTACCTGGGAGTGTCTGGGGTGTACCTCGGAGTGTCAGAGGTGTACCTGGGAGGTGTCCTGGAGGTTGTACCTGGAGTGTAATGAGGTGTACCTGGGGTCAGGAGGTGTACCTGGGAGTGTCAGAGGTGTACCTGGGAGGCCTGGGGAGGTGTACCTGGAGTGTCAGAGGTGTACCTGGAGTGTCAGAGGTGTACCTGGGGTTGCTGGGGAGGTACCTGGGAGTGTCAGAGGGGTACCTGGGAGTGTCAGAGGTACCTGGGAGTGTCGGAGGTGTATCCTGAGAGTGTCAGAGGTACCTGGGAGTGTAAGAGGTACCTGGGAGTGTCAGGTGTACCTGGGAGTGTCAGGTGTAACTGGGAGTGTCAGGGGGTAACTGGGAGTATTGAGGTGTAACTGGGAGTGTCGGAGGTGTTCCTGAGAGTGTGAGAGGTGTACCTGGAGTGTAAGAGGTACCTGGGAGTGTCAGGGTGTACCTGGGAGTGTCAGGTAACTGAGAGTGTCAGGTGTAACTGGGAGTGTTGAGATGTACCTGGAGTGTCAGAGGTGTACCTGGAGTGTCGGAGGTGTACCTGAGTGTCGAGGTGTAACTGGGAGTGTCAGCGGTACCTGGTGGTGGTCAGAGGATTACCGGGAGTGTCGATGTACCTGGGGAGAGGTCTGGGGTGTACCTGGAGTGTCTGGGGAGTACCTGGAGGTCAGAGGTGCAACTGGGAGGTCAGGTGTACCTGGGAGTGTCAGGGGTGTACCTGGAGTGTCTGAGGTGTACCTGGGAGGTCAGATGAGTACCTGGGAATATCATGGACCTGGGAGGTCGGAGGTGTTCCTGAGAGTGTCAGGGTGTATCTGGGGGTTGTCAGAGGTGTACCTGGGAGTGTCAGATGTACCTGGGAGTGTCTGGGGGTACCTGGAGTGTCTGAGGTGTACCTGGGAGTGTCAGAGGGGTACCTGGGAGTGTCAGGGGTGTACCTGGGAGTGTCAGAGGTGTACCTGGGAGTGTCGGAGGTGTACCTGGGAGTGTCGGAGGTGTTCCTGAGAGTGTCGGAGGTGTACCTGGGAGTGCTGGGAGGTGTACCTGGGAGGTCGGGATGTGTACCTGGGAGTGTCAAACTTGGGAGTGGTCTGAGGTGTACCTGGAGAGTCAGAGGTGTACCTGGGAGGTCAGGGGTGTACCTGGGAGTGTCAGGGTTTACCTGAAGTGTCTGAAGTGGTACCTGGGAGTGTCAGATGAGTACCTGGGAATGTCAGAGGTGTATCTGGGAGTGTCTGGGGTGTACCTGGGAGGTCAGAGGGTGTACCTGGGAGGTCAGAGGTGTACCTGGGAGTGTCAGATGTGTACCTGGGAGTGTCAGAGGTGTACCTGGGAGAGGTCAGAGATGTACCTGAGAGTGTCTGAGGTGTACCGGGGAGTGTCTGAGGCATACCTTGAGTGTCAGGAAGAACCAGGGAGGTAGGAGGTACCGGGAGTGTCAGAGGTGTACCTGAGTGCCTGAGGTATACCTTGAGTGTCAGAGGTACCTGGGAGTGTCAGAGCTGTACCTGGGAGTGTCTGGGGAGGTGTACCTGGGAGGTCAGAGGTACCTGGGAGTGTCAGAGGTGTACCTGGGAGGTCCAGGGTGTACCTGGGAGTGTCTGGGAGGACCTGGGAGGTCAGAGGTACCTGGGAGTGTCAGGAGGTGTACCTGGGAGTGTCAGGAGATGTACCTGGGAGTGTCTGGAGGTGTACCTGGGAGTGTCTGAGGAGTACCTGGGAGTGTCAGGGGAGAACCAGGAGGCCAGAGGTGCACTCGGGAGTGTCGGAGGTGTACCTGAGAGTGGCAGAGGGTGTACCTGGGAGTAAGAGGTGTACCTGGGAGTGTCAGGGTGTACCTGGGAGTGTCAGGGGTGTAACTGGGGTGTCAGGGGTGTAACTGGGAGGCTGGAGGAACTGGGAGCCGGGGCGGTGTACCTGAGTAGTCGGAGGTGTTCCTGAGAGTGCTGAGGTGTACCTGGGAGGCAACTGTGTACCTGGGAGTGTCAGAGGTGTACCTGAGTGTAAGAGCTGCACCCGGGAGTGTTAGAGTTTGGGAGTGTCAGGGGTGCAACTGGGAGTGTTAGGGCGTGTACCTGGGAGTGTTGAGGTGTACCTGGGAGTGTCAGAGGTACCTGGGAGTGTCAGGAGGTGTACCTGGGAGTGTCAGAGGTGGCCTGGAGGTCGGGGTTTACCTGGAAGTGTCGAGGTACCTGGGAGTGTCAGATGAGTACCTGGGAATGTCAGAGGTGTATCTGGGAGCATCTGGGGTGTACCTGGGAGTGCCTGGGAGGGGTGTACCTGGGAGTGTCAGGAGGTGTACCTGGAGGCCAGAGGTGTACCTGAGTGTCAGAGGTACCTGGGAGGTCAGAGATGTACCTGAGAGTGTCTGAGGTGTACCTGGGAGTGTCTGAGGTATACCTTGAGTGTCAGGGAAACAGGGAGTGTAAGAGGTGTACCTGGGAGGTCAGGAGGTTACCTGGGAGGGAGTTGTACCTTGAGTGTCAGAGGTGTACCTGGAGTGTCAGAGCTGTACCTGAGTGTCTGAGGTGTACCTGCAGTGTCTGGAGGTGTACCTGGCAGTGTCAGAGGTGTACCTGGGAGTGTCAGGGTGCACTGGGAGTGTGAGAGGTGTACCTGGGAGGTCAGAGGTGTACCTGGGAGTGTCTGGGGTGTACCTGGGAGTGTCTGGGAGTACCCTGGAGTGTCAGAGGTGCCTGGGAGGCCAGGTGTACCTGGAGTGTCAGGGGTGTACCTGGGAGTGTCGGAGGTGTATCTGGAGTGTCAGATGAGTACCTGGGAATATCAGAGGTGTACCTGGGAGTGTCAGAGGAGGACCTGGAGTGTCACAGGTGTATCTGGGAGTGTCTGGGTGTACCTGGGAGGTCAGAGGTGGACCTGGGAGTGTCAGGGTGTACCTGGGAGTGTCAGGTGTGACCTGGGAGTGTCTGAGGTGTACCTGGGAGTGTCAGGGGTGTACCTGGGAGTGTCAGAGGTGTACCTGGGAGTGTCAGAGATGTACCTGGAGTATCAGAGGAGTGCCAGGGTGTGTCAGTGGAGTACCTGGGAGGTCAGAGGTGTACCTGGAAGACGAGGTGTACCTGGAGTGTCTGAGGTACCTAGGGAGGTATGAGGTGTACCTGGAGTATCAGAGGTGTACCTGGGAGGTTTGAGGTGTACTTGGAGTGTATGAGGTGTACCTGAAGTGTCAGAGAAACTTGGAGTGTCGGAGGTGCACTTCAGGAGTGTCAGACGAGTACCTGGAGTGTCGACGTACCTGGGAGTGTCAGCGGTGTACTGGGAGGCCAGTGGAGTACCTGGAGTGTCGGAGGTGTACCTGGGAGGTCAGGTGAAACCCAGTTAGTGTCAGAGGAGTACCTGGGAGTGTCAGTGAACTTGGAGTGTCTAAGGTGTACCTGGGAGTGTCAGAGGTGTACCTGGGAGGCTGGCGGTGTACCAGGGAGTGTCAGTGAAGTACCTGGAGTGTCGGAGGTGTACCTGGGAGTGTCGGATGTACCTGGGCAGAGGTGAACCAGCAGTGTCGCAGGAGTACCTGGGAGTGTCAGGTGTACCTTGGAGTGTCAGAGGTGTACCTGGCAGAGTCAGAGGTGTACCTGGGAGTGTCGGAGGTGTTCCTGAGTCCTGAGGTGTACCTGAAAGTCAGGAGGTGTACCTGGGAGCGTCAGATGTACCTGGGAGTGTCTGGGGTGTACCTGAGTGTCTGGGGGAGTACCTCGGAGTGTGTACCTGGGAGTGTCGGAGATGTACCTGGAGTGTCAGAGGTGTACCTGGAGTGTCAGAGGTGTACCTGGGAGTGTCAGAGGTTTACCTGAGAGTGTCAGGAGGTGTACCTGAAGTGTCATTGGGGTGTACTCTGGGAGTGTCAGAGGTGCAACTGGGAGGCCAGGAGGTGTACTCTGGGAGTGTCTTTGAGGTGTACCTGGAGTGTCTGAGGTGTACCTGGAGTGTCAGAGTAGAACCAGGGATTGTATAAGACGTGTACCTGGGAGTGTCAGGAGGTGAACCAGGGAGGTCGGAGGAGACTGGAGTGTCAGAGGTGTACCTGGGACTATCGGAGGTGTACCTGGGGGTATCGAATGTGTACCTGGCAGCGTCAAAACTGGGAGTGTCAGGGCGTAACTGGAGTGTCGGAGGTGTAACTGGTGTCAGAGGTGTACCTAAGCGTCAGAGGTGTACCTGGGAGTGTCAGAGGTGTACCTGGGAGTGTCAGGGTGTGTACCTGAGAGTCAGAGGTGCAACTGGGAGTGTCGGAGGTGTACCTGGGAGTGTCGGAGGTGTTCCTGAGTGTCAGAGGTGTACCTGGGAGTGTCAGAGGTACCTGGGAGTGTCAGATGTGTACCTGGGAGTGTCTGTGTACCTGGGAGTGTCTGAGGTGTACCTGGGAGAGTCAGGAGGTGTACCTGGGAGGTCAGGTGTACCTGGAGTGCTCAGGGTTTACCTGGAAGGTCTGAAGTGCACCTGGGAGGTCAGATGAGCACCTGGGAATGTCAGAGGTGTGGTCCTGGGAGTGTCTGGGGTGTACCTGGGAGTGCTGAGGTGTACCTGGAGTGTCAGAGGTGTACCTGGAGTGGCCGATGTAACAGGAAAAGTCAGGAGGTGTACCTGGGAGTGTCAGAGATGCACCTGAGAGTGTCTGAGGTGTACTGGGAGTGTCTGAGGGCACTTTGAGGTCAGGAAGAACTACAGGGAGTGTAGGAGGTGTACCTTTGAGTGTCAGAGTGTACCTGGAGGCCAGAGCTGTACCTGGGAGTGTCTGAGGTACCTGGGAGGCCAGGTACCTGGAGTGTCAGCGTACCTGGAGGCTGAGGTGTTCCCTGGGAGGCTGAGGCACCTGGGAGTGTCAGGGGTGTGCCTTGGGAGTGTCTGGGAGTACCTCTGGTCAGAGGTGTACCTGGAGTGCTCAGAGCAAAATTGGGAGGCCAGAGATGTACCCAAATAGTGAATCTGGAGGCCTGAGGTGCACCTGAGCTGTACCTGGGAGCGTCAGAGGTGTACCTGGGAGTGTCAGAGATGTACCTGATTATCAGAGAGTACCAGGAGTGTCAGTGGAGTACCTGGGAGGTTGGGAGGTGTACCTGGAAGTATCAGAGGTGTACCTGGAGTGTCTGAGGTGTACCAGGGAGTGTATGAGGTGTACCTGGGGCGTTGTGAGGTGTACCTTGGAGTGTCGGAGGTGTGTACTAGGAATGTCAGACGAATACTTGGTCGCCAGACGTGTACCTGGGAGTGTCAAGGGTGTACTAGGAGGCCGTGGAGTACCTGGGAGTGTCGGAGGTGTACCTGGGAGTGTCAGAGGTGAAACCAGTTATGTCAGAGGAGCACCTGGGAGCGTCAGTGGTGCAATCTGGGAGTGTCTGAGGTGTACGTGGAGCATCAGAGGTACGTGGAGTGTCAAGGGTGTGCCAGGAGCGGTCAGTGGAGTACCTTGGAGGTCGGAGGTACCTGGGAGGTCGGATGTGTACCTGGGAGTGTCAGAGGTGAACCAGTTAGTGTCGCAGGAGGCCTGGGAGTGTCAGTGGTGTACCTGGGAGTGTCAGGTGTACCTGGGAGAGTCATGAGGTGTACCTGGGAGTGTCGGAGGTGTTCCTGGAGAGTGTCAGAGTTGTACCTGGGAGTGTCAGCGGTGTACCTGGTAGTGTCAGAGGTGTAAATTTGGAGTGTAATAGGTGTACCTGGGAGTGTTAGGGGTGTACCTGGGAGTGTCAGGGTGTAACTGGGAGTGTCAGGCGTGTAACTGGAGTGTCGGACGGTGTAACTGAGTGCCCAGAGGTGTACCTGGGAGTGTCAGAGGTGTACCTGGGAGGTCTGAGGAGTACCTGGGAGTGTCAGGGAGAACCAGGGAGTGTCAGAGGTGTGCCTGGAGTGTCACAGGTGTGACCTGGGAGTGCCAGAGGTGTACCTGGAAATCAGTAAGAGTACCTGAGAGTGCTGGGGAGGGGTACCTGGGAGTGTCCGAGGTGTACCTGGAGTGTCGGAGGTGTTCTTGAGAGTGTCAGAGGTACCTGGGAGTGTAAGAGGTGTACCTGGAGTGTCAGGTGTACCTGGGAGTGTCAGGGTGTAACTGGGAGTGTCAGGGGTGTAACTGGGAGTATTGGAGGTGTAACTGGGAGTGTCAGCGGTGTACCTGGGAGTGTCGGAGGTGTTCCTGAGAGTGTCAGAGGTGTACCTGGGAGTGTCAGCGGTGACTGGTAGTGTCAGATGCATACCTGAGTGTAGGAGGTGCACCTGGAGTGTCAGGTGTACCTGGGAGGTCAGGGTGCAACTGGGAGTTAGGGTGTAACTGGGAGGGTCGGAGGTGTAACTGGGAGTGTCAGAGGTGTACCTGGGAGGCTGGGAGGTGTACCTGGGAGTGGAGGTGTACCTGGGAGTGTCGGAGGTGTTCCTGAGAGTGTCAGAGGTGTACCCGGGAGTGTCAGAGGTGTACCTGGGAGGGTCAGATGAGTACCTGGGAGTGTCTGGGGTGTACCTGGGAGGGTCTGAGGTGTACCTGGGAGTGTCAGAGGTGTACCTGGGAGGTCAGGGTGTACCTGAGTGTCAGGGGTTACCTGGAAGTGTCTGAGGTGTACCTGGGAGTGTCAGATGAGTACCTGGGAATGTCAGAGGTGTATCTGGGAGTATCTGGGGTGTACCTGGGAGGTCAGAGGTGTACCTGGGAGTGTCAGGAAGTGACCTGGGAGTGTCAGAAGTGTACCTGGGAGTGTCAGAGGTGTACCTGGAGGTCAGATGTACCTGAGAGTGTCTGAGGTGTACCTGGTGTCTGAGGTATACCTTTGAGTGTCAGGGAAAAACAAGGGAGTGTAAGAGGTGTACCTGGGAGTGGTCAGAGGTGTACCTGGAAGTGTCTGAGGTGTGCATGAGTGTCAGGAGGTGTACCTGGGAGTGTCAGAGGTGTACCTGGGAGTGTCTGGGGTGTACCTGGGAGTGTCTGGGAGTACCTGGGAGGCCAGAGGTGTACCTGGGAGTGTCAGGGTGTACCTGGGAGTATCAGAGGTGTACCTGGGAGTGTCAGAGGTGTGACCTGAAGTATCAGCGGTACCTGGAGTGTCTGAGGTGTACCAGGAGTGCATGAGGGCCTGGAAGTGTCAGAGGTACCTGGAGTGCCGGAGGTGTACCAGGAGTGTCAGACGAGTACTTGGTCGTGTCAGACGTGTACCTGGGAGTGTCAAGGGTGTACTAGGGAGTGTCAGTGGTGTCCTGGGAGTGTCTGAGGTGTACCTGGAGTATCAGGAGGTGTGGAGTGTCAAGGGTGTACCAGGGAGGTCAGTGGAGTACCTGGGAGTGTCGGAGGTGTACCTGGGAGTGTCGGATGTGTACCTGGAGTGTCAGAGGTGAACCAGTTAGTGTCGCAGGAGGCCTGGGACGTCGTGGTGTACCGGAGTGTCAGAGGTGTACCTGGGAGAGTCAGAGGTGTACCTGGGAGTGTCGGAGGTTCCTGAGAGTGTCAGAGTTGTACCTGGGAGTGTCAGGGTGTACCTGGTGTCAGAGGTGTACCTGGGAGTGTAAGAGGTGTACCGGGAGTGTTAGGGTGTACCTGGAGTGTCAGGGGTGTAACTGGAGTGTCAGGCGTAACTGGGAGTGTCGGAGGTGTAACTGGGAGTGTCAGAGGTGTACCTGGGAGGTCAGAGGTGTACCTGGGAGTGTCTGAGGTGTACCTGGGAGTGTCTGAGGAGTACCTGGGCGGGAGAACCAGGGAGGTCAGGAGGTGTACCTGGGAGTGTCAGAGGTGTACCTGGGAGTGTCTGAGGAGTACGGGAGGTCAGGGGAACCTGGGAGGTCAGGGAGGTGTACCTGGGAGTGTCTGAGGTGCACCTTGAGCGGGGTCAGGGAAAAACATGTAAGAGGTGTACCTGGGAGGTCAGAGGTGTACCTGAGTGTCTGGGTGTACCTGGGAGTGGTCTGGGGTGTACCTGGGAGTGTCAGAGGTGTACCTGGGAGGTCAGGTGTACCTGGGCAAGTCGGAGGTGTACCTGGGAGTGTCAGATGAGTACCTGGAATATCAGAGGTGTACCTGGGAGTGTCAGAGGAGTACCTGGGAGTGTCACAGGTGTACTTGGGAGTGTCTGGGGTGTACCTGGGAGTGTCAGAGGTACCTGGGAGTGTCAGGTGTACCTGGGGTCAGGGGTGTGACCTGGGAGTGTCTGATGTGTACCTGGGAGTGCCGGTGTACCTGGGAGTGTCAGAGGCGTACCTGAGTGTCAGAGATGTACCTGGAGTATCAGAGGTGCCAGGGAGGTCAGTGGAGTACCTGGGAGGTCAGAGGTGTACCTGGAAGCATGTAGAGGTGTACCTGGGAGTGTCTGAGGTACCCAGGAGTGTATGGTGCACTGGAAGTGTCAGAGGTACCTGAGTGTCGGAGGTGTACCAGGAGGTCAGACGGAGTACCTGGGAGTGTCAGGACGTACCTGGGAGGTCAAGGTGTACTGGGAGTGTCAGTGGAGGTACCTGGGAGTGTCAGAGGTGTACCTGGGAGGTCAGAGGTGAACCCAGTTAATGTCAGAGGAGTACCTGGAGTGTCAGTGGTGTACCTGAGTGTCTGAGGTGTACCTGAGTGTCAGAGGTGTACCTGGAGTGTCAAGGGTGTGTACCTGGGAGTGTCAGTGAGTACCTGGGAGTTTCGGAGGAGTACCTGGGAGTGTCGGATGTGTAACCTGGAGTGCCAGAGGTGAACCAGTTAGTGTCGCAGGAGTACCTGGGAGGTCAGTGGTGTACCTGAGTGTCAGAGGTGTACCTGGGAATCAGAGGTGTACCTGGGAGTGTCAGAGGTGTACCTGGGAGTGTCAGGGGTGTACCTGGGAGTGTCAGGGTGCAACTGGAGTGCTGGGCGTGTAACTGGGAGGCTGGAGGTGTACCTGAGTGTCAGAGGTGTACCTGGGAGTGTCAGAGGTGTACCTGGGAGTGTCAGAGGTGTACCTGGGAGTCAGGTGTGCCTGGGAGTGTCAGAGGTGTACCTGGGAGTGTCGGAGGTGTACCTGGGAGTGTCGGAGGTGTTCCTGGGAGTGTCAGAGGTGTACCTGGAGTGTCAGAGGTGTACCTGGGAGGGTCAGGATGAGTACCTGGGAGTGTCTGGGGTGTACCTGGGAGTGTCTGAGGTGTACCTGGGAGGTCAGGAGGTGTACTGGAGTGTCAGGGGTGTACCTGGAGGTGTCAGGGTTTACCTGGAAGTGTCTGAGGTACCTGGGAGTGTCAGATGAGTACCTGGGAATGTCAGAGGTGTATCTGGAGTGTCTGTGTACCTGGGAGTGTCGAGGTGTACCTGGGAGTGTCAGAGGTGTACCTGGGAGTGTCAGAGGTGTACCTGGGAGTGTCAGAGGTGTACCTGGAGGTCAGAGATGTACCTGAGAGTGTCTGAGGTACCTGGAGTGTCTGAGGTATACCTTTGAGTGTCAGGGAAAACAAGGGAGTGTAAGAGGTGCTGGAGGTCAGAGGTGTACCTGGGAGTGTCAGAGGTGTACCTGGGAGTGTCAGAGGTGTACCTGGGAGTGTCAGTGTACCTGGGAGTGTCAGGGGTACCTGGGAGTGTCAGGCGTGTAACTGGGATGTCGGAGGTGTACCTGGAGTGTCAGAGGTGTACCTGGGAGTGTCAGAGGTGTACCTGGGAGTGTCAGAGGTGTACCTGGAGTGTCAGGGATGTACCTGGGAGGTCAGAGGTGTACCTGGGAGTGTCGGAGGTGTACCTGGGAGTGTCGGAGGTGTACCTGGGAGTGTCAGAGGTGTACCTGGAGTGTCAGAGGTGTACCTGGAGGGTCAGATGAGTACCTGGGAGTGTCTGGGTGTACCTGGGAGTGTCTGAGGTGCACCTGGGAGGTCAGAGGTGTACCTGGAGTGTCAGGGGTGTACCTGGAGTGTCAGGGGTTTACCTGGAGTGTCTGAGGTGTACCTGGGAGTGTCAGATGAGTACCTGGGAATGTCAGGTGTACCTGGGAGTATCTGGGGTGTACCTGGAGTGTCAGAGATGTACCTGGGAGTATCAGAGGAGTACCAGGGAGTGTCAGTGGAGTACCTGGGAGTCAGGAGGTGTACCTAGCATCAGAGGTGTACCTGGAGTGTCTGAGGTGTACCAGGGAGTGTAAGGAGGTGTACCTGGAAGTGTCAGAGGTGTACCTGGAGTGTCGGAGGTGTACCAGGGAGTGTCAGACGAGTACCTGGGAGTGTCAGACGTGTACCTGGGAGTGTCAAGTGTGTACTAGGGAGTGTCAGTGGAGTACCTGGGAGTGTCGGAGGTGTACCTGGGAGTGTCAGAGGTGAACCAGTTAGTGTCAGAGGAGTACCTGGGAGTGTCAGTGGTGTACCTGGGAGTGTCTGAGGTGTACCTGGAGTATGTGAGGTGTACCTGGAGTGTCAGGGGGTGTACCAGGGAGTGTCAGTGAGTACCTGGGAGTGTCGGAGGTGTACCTGAGTGTCGGATGTGTACCTGGGAGTGCCAGAGGTGAACCAGTTAGTGTCGCAGGAGTACCTGGGAGTGTCAGTGGTGTACCTGGGAGTGTCAGAGGTGTACCTGGGAGAGTCAGAGGTGTACCTGGAGGTCAGAGGTGTTCTGAGAGTCTCAGAGGTGTACCTGGGAGTGTCGAGGTGTACCTGGAGTGTCGATGTGTACCTGGAGTGTCTGGGGTGTACCTGGGAGGGTCTGGGAGTACCGGAGGTCAGAGGTGTACCTGGGAGTGTCAGGGTGTACCTGGAGTTAGTGTACCTGGGAGTGTCTGAGGTGTACCTGGGAGTCAGATGAGTACCTGGGAATATCAGAGGTGTACCTGGAGTGTCGGAGGTTTTCCTGAGAGGTCAGAGGTGTATCTGGGTTGTCAGAGGTGTACCTGGGAGTGTCAGATGTGTACCTGGGAGTGTCTGGGGTGTACCTGGAGTGTCTGAGGTGTACCTGGGAGTGTCAGAGGAGTACCTGGGAGTGTCAGAGGTGTATTTGGAGTATCTGGGGTGTACCCGGAGTGTCAGAGGTGTACTTGGGAGTGTCAGAGGTGTACCTGGGAGTGTCAGGGTACCTGGAGTGTCAGTGGTGTACCTGGGAGTGTCTGGGGTGTACCTGGGAGTGTCTGGAGGTGTACTTGGGAGTGTCAGAGGAGTACCTGGGAGTGTCAGGGGTGTACCTGGAGTGAGGGGTGTAACTGGGAGGTCAGAGGAGTACCTGGGAGGTCAGAGGTGTACCTGAGTGTCTGGGGTGTACCTGGAGTGTCAGAGGATTACCTGGGAGTGTCAGAGGTGTACCTGGGAGTGTCTGGGGTGTACCTGGGAGTGTCAGGGAGGTTTACCTGGGAGTGTCTGGGGTGTACCTGAGTGTCAGGAGGTGTACCTGGAGTGTCAGGGGTGTGAACTTGGGAGGTCAGGGGTGTACCTGGGAGTGTCTGAGGTGTACAGTGTCAGGAGGTGTACCTGGGAGGTCAGAGGTGTAACCTGGGAGGTCAGGAGGCACCTGGGAGTGTCAGAGATGTACCTGGGAGGTCAGGAGGTGTACCTGGTGTCAGAGGTGTACCTTGGGCTTGTCAGGAGGTGTACCTGGAGTGTCAGGAGGGTACCTGGGAGGTCCCGAGGTGTACCTGGGAGTGTCGGAGGTGTTCCTGAGAGTGTGGAAGAGGTGTACCGGGAGTGTAAGAGGTGCACCTGGGAGTGTCAGGGGTGTACCTGGGAGGCCAGGTGTAACTGAGAGTGTCAGGGGTGTAACTGGGAGCATTGGAGGAATGGAGCTGGAGTGTTCCTGAGAGGGAGAGGTACCTGGGAGGTAAGAGGTGCAATGGGAGGCCAGGGTGTACCTGGGAGGCCAGGGTGTAACTGAGAGTGTCAGGTAACTGGGAGTATTGGAGGTGTAACTGGGAGGTCAGCGGTGGCCTGGGAGGTTGGAGGTAACTGGAGAGTGTCAGGAGGTGTAACTGGGAGGTCAGCGTGTACTCAGTGTCAGGAGGATTACTGGGGAGTGCCAGATGTGTACCTGGGAGTGTCTGGGGGTGTACCTGAGAGTGTCTGGGGAGTACCCTGGAGAAAACCTGGGAGGTTGAAAATGCAGGGGAGGCCAGGGGTGTAACCTGGGAGTGCCTGAGGCAAACCTGGGAGGCCAGATGAGTACCTGGGAAATATCAGTTGTGGACCTGGGAGTGTCGTGGAGGCCTTTCCTGAGACAACAGAGGTATGTGGAAGGAGGCAAATTTGGAGGTCTGATGTGTACCTGGGGAGTGTCTGGGGTGTACCTGGGAGGTTCTGAGGTACCTGGAGGTCGGGAGGAGGCACTCATGAGTGTCAGAGGTACTGAGCATGTACTGGCGTGTTAGAGGTGTACTTGGGAGGTCAGAGGTGTACCTGGGAGTGTCAGGGGTGTACCTGGAGTGCTCGGAGGTGTACCTGGGAGTGTCAGAGGTGTACCTGGGAGGTCTGAGGTGTACTGGGAGTGTCAGAGGAATACCTGGGAGTGTCAGTGTACCTGGGAGTGAGGGGTGTAACTGGGAGGTCAGAGGAGTACCTGGGAGTGTCAGAGGTGTACCTGGGAGTGTCTGGGTGTACCTGGGAGTGTCAGAGCAGTACCTGGGAGCAAGCTGGGAGTGTACCTGGGAGTGTCTGGGTGTACCTGGGAGTGTCAGAGCAGTACCTGGGAGTGTCAGAGGTGTATCTGGGAGGGTCAGGTACCTGGGATGTCAGAGGTTTACCTGGGAGTGTCTCGGTGTACCTCGGAGTGTCAGAGGCGTACCTGGGAGCTGTCAGGGGTGTACCTGGGAGTGTCAGGTGTACCTGGGAGTGTCAGGTGTACCTGGGAGTGTCAGCTAAGTACCTGGGAATGTCAGAGGTGTATCTGGGAGTGTCTGGGTGTACCTGGGAGGTCAGAGGTACCTGGGAGTGTCAGAGGTGTACCTGGGAGTGTCAGAGGTGTACCTGGGAGTGTCAAGAGGTGTACCTGGCAGTGTCAGAGGTGTACCTGGGGTTGTCAGAGGTGTACCTGAGAGTGAGAGGGTTACCTGGGAGGTCCGAGGCCTGAGCCGGAGGTGTTTGAGAGCGAGGTACCTGGGAGTGTAAAAGGTGCCTGGGAGGTATGGGGTGTACCTGGGAGGTCAGGGGTGTAACTGGGAGTGTCGGTGTAACTGGGAGTATTGAGGTGTAACTGGGAGTGCTGGAGGTGTACCTGGGAGTGTCGGAAGTGTTCCTGAGAGTGTCAGAGGTGTACCTGGGAGTGTCAGGTGTACCTGGTAGTGTCAGAGGTGTACCTGGGAGTGTCAGGTGTACCTGGGAGTGTCAGTGTAACTGGGAGTGTCAGGGGTGTAAAAGGGAGTGTCAGGGTGTAACTGGGAGTGCCGGAGGTGTAACTGGGAGTGTCAGAGGTGTACCTGGGAGTCAGAGGTGTACCTGGGAGTGCAGAGGTACCTGGCAGTGTCAGAGGTGTACCTGGGGTTGTGAGGTGGTACCTGAGAATGTCAGAGGTTACCTGGGAGTGTCTGAGGTGTACCTGGGAGTGGAGGTAGCCTGAGAGGTCAGAGGCACTGGGAGTGTAAAAGGTGTGCCTGGGAGTGTCAGGGGTGTACCTGGGAGTGTCAGGTGTAACTGGGAGTGTCAGGGGTGTAACTGGGAGAGCTTGGAGGTGTAACTGGGAGGCCATGGTGTACCTGGGAGTGTCGGAAGTGTTCCTGAGAGTGTCAGAGGTGTACCTGGAGTGTCATGGTGTACCTGGTAGTGTCAGAGGTGTACCTGGGAGTGTCAGGGGTGTACCTGGGAGTGTCAGGGGTGTAACTGGGATGTCAGGCGTGTAACTGGGAGTGTCGGAGGTGTAACTGGGAGGCTCAGAGGTGTACCTGGGAGTGTCAGAGGTGTGCCTGGGAGTGTCAGGGGTGTACCTGGGAGTGTCAGGGGTGTACCTGGGAGTGTCAGAGGGGCACGGAGTGTCGGAGGTGCACTGGGAGTGTCGGATGTGTTCCTGAGAGTGTCAGAGGTGTACCTGGGAGGTCAGAGGTGTACCTGGGAGGGTCAGATGAGTACCTGGGAGTGTCTGGGGTGTACCTGGGAGTGTCTGGGGTGTACCGGGAGTGTCAGAGGTACCTGGGAGGTCAGAGGTGTACCTGGGAGTGTCAGAGGTGTACCTGGGAGTGGCAGAGGTACCTGGGAGTGTCAGGGGTGTACCTGGGAGTGTCAGAGGAGTACCTGGAGTGTCGGAGGTACCTGGGAGTGTCAGAGGTGTACCTGGGGAGGTTGGGGTGTACCTGGGAGTGTCAGAGGTGTACCTGGGAGTGTCGGAGGTGTACCTGGGAGCGTCGGAGGTGTTCCTGAGAGTGTCACAGGTGTACCTGGGAGTGTCAGAGGTGTACCTGGGAGTGTCAGGATGTACCTGGGAGGCAGTACCTTGAGTGTCTGAGGTACCTGGGAGTGTCAGAGGTGTACCTGGGAGTGTCAAGGGTGTACCTGGAGTGTCAGTTTACCTGGAAGTGTCTGAGGTGTACCTGGGAGTGTCAGAGAGTACCTGGGAATGTCAGAGGTGTATCTGGGAGTGTCTGGGGTGTACCTGGGAGTGTCAGAGGTGTACCTGGGAGGTCAGAGGTGTACCTGGGAGTGTCAGATGTGTACCTGGGAGTGTCAGAGGTGTACCTGGGAGGAGGATGTACCTGAGAGTGTCTGAGGTGTACCTGGGAGTGTCTGAGGTATACCTTGAGTGTCAGGGAAGAACCAGGGAGTGTAAGAGGTGTACCTGGGAGGTCAGAGGTGTACCTGGGAGTGTCGGAGGTGTACCTGGAGTGTCAGAGGTACCTGGGAGTGTCAGGAGCTGTACGGAGTGTCAGAGCTGTACCTGGCAGTGTCTGAGGTGTACCTGGCAGTGTCAGCGGTGTACCTGGGAGTGTCATGTACCTGGGAGTGTCAGAGGTGTACCTGGGAGGTCAGAGGTGCACCTGAGTGTCAGGGGTGCCTGGGAGTGTCAGGGTGTACCTGGGAGTGTCTGGGAGTACCTGGGAGTGTCAGGGGTGTACCTGGGAGTGTCAGAGATGTACCTGGGAGTGTCTGAGGGTACCTGGGAGGTCAGAGGTACCTGGGAGTGTCAGAGGTGTACCTGGGAGTGTCAGAGGGTGTACCAGGGAGTGTCAGGAGCACCCAGTGTCAAAGGTGTACCTGGGAGTATCGGAGGTGTACCTGGGAATATCGGAGGTGTAACTGAAGTGCCAGAGGAGTACCGGGAGTGTCGGAGGTGTAACTGGGAGTGGCATCAGAGGTGTACCTGGGAGTGTCAGAGGTGTACCTGGGAGTGTCAGTGTACCAGGGAGTGTCAGTGGAGTACCTGGGAATGTCGGAGGTGTACCTGGGACTGTCAGAGGTAACCCAGTTAGTGTCAGAGGAGCAAGTGTCAGTGGTGTACCTGGGAGTGTCTGAGGTGTACCTGGGAGTATCAGAGGTGTACCTGTGAGTGTCAAGGGTGTACCAGCGAGTGTCAGTGCAGTACCTGGGAGTGTCGGAGGTGGAACTGGTAGTGTCGGATGTGTACCTGGGAGTATCAGAGGTGAACCAGTTAGTGTCACAGGAGTACCTGGGAGTGTCAGTGGTGTACCTGGGAGTGTCAGAGGTGTACCTGGGAGAGTCAGAGGTGTACCTGGGAGTGTCGGAGGTGTTCCTGAGAGTCTCAGAGGTGTACCTGGGAGTGTCAGATGTGTACCTGGGAGTGTCAGATGTGTACCTGGGAGTGTCTGGGGGTGTACATGGTAGTGCTGGGAGCACCTGGGAGTGTCAGAGGTACCTGGGAGGTCAGGGGTGTACCTGGGAGGTCAGGGTGTACCTGGGAGTGTCTGAGGTGTACCTGGGAGTGTCAGATGAGTATTTGGAGTGTCAGAGCAGTACCTGGGAGTCAGAGGTGTATCTGGGAGGTCTGGGGTACCTGGGAGTGTCAGGAGCAGTACCTGGGAGGTCAGAGGTGTATCTGGGAGTGTCTGGGGTGTACCTGGGAGTGTCAGAGGTTTACCTGGGAGGTCTCTGGTACCTCGGAGGTCAGAGGTGTACCTGGGAGTGTCAGGGGTACCTGGGAGTGTCAGGTGTATACCTGGGAGGTCTGAGGTGTAACTGGGAGGCCGGGATAAGTGCCTGGGAATGTCAGAGGTATCTGGGAGGGCCTGGGGTGCACTCTGGAGCGTCAGAGGTGTAACGGGAGGGGCCAGAGGTGTACCTGGAGTGTCAGAGGTACCTGGGAGTGTCAGAGGTGTACCAGCAGTGTCAGAGGTACCTGGGGTTGTCAGGAGGTGTACCTGAGAGTGTCAGAGGGTTACCTGGGAGGTCCGAGGTACCGGGAGCTCGAAGGTGTTTCTGAGAGGTCAGAGGAGCACCTGGGAGTGGTAAAAGTGTGCCTGGGAGTGTCAGGTGTACCTGGAGTGTCAGGGTTGTAACTGGGAGGCCAGGGGTGTAACTGGGAGTATTGGAACTGGGAGGTTGGGCGGTGTACCTGGGAGGTCGGAAGTGTTCCCTGAGAGTGTCAGGAGGTACCTGGGAGTGTCAGCGGTGTACCTGTAGTGTCAGAGGTGTGTACCTGGGAGGTGTTAGGGGTGTACCTGGGAGGTCAGGGGTGTAACTGGGAGGTCAGGGGTGTAACTGAGTGTCAGGCGGGTAACTGGGAGTGTCGGAGGTGTAACTGGGAGTAAGTCAGAGGTGTACCTGGGAGTGTCAGAGGTACCTGGGAGTGTTAGATGGCACCAGAGTGTCAGGGTACCTGGGGAGTGTCAAGAAACCTGGGAGTGTCGGAGGCACTGGGAGTGTCGGATGTGTTCCTGGAGTGAAAGAGGTGCACCTGGTAGTGGCAGAGGTGTACCTGGGATGCCCTGGGGTGTACCTGGAGTGTCTGGGGGTGTACCTGGGAGTGTCAGGGGAGGTGTGACCTGGGAGTGTCAGAGGTGTACCTGGAGTGTCAGGAGGTGCACCTGGGAGTGTCAGAGGCACCTGGGAGTGTCAGAGGTACCTGGGAGGCCAGGAGTACCTGGGAAGTCGGGAGGTGTACCTGGGAGGCGTTGGAGGTGTGCCTGGGAGTGTCGGAGGTGTTCCTGAGAGTGTCGGAGGTGTTCTGGGAGTGTCAGAGGTGCCTGGGAGGTCCGATGTACCAGAATGTCTGGGGTGTACCTGGAGTGTCTGAGGTGTACCTGGGAGGTTGGGGTGTACCTGGGAGCAGAGGTGTACCTTGGGAGCAAGCCGGGAGGTGTACCTGGGAGTGTCGGAGGTGTCTCGAGAGTGTCAGAGGTGTACCTGGGAGGTCGAGGTACCTGGGAGCAGTCAGAGGTACCTGGGAGCACTGGATGTGGTGCACCTGGGGAGGTCTGGGGTGTACCTTTTTGGAGTGTCTGAGGTGTACCTGGGAGTGTCAGAGGTGTACCTGGAGTGTCAGGGGTGCACTCTGGGAGTGTCAGGGTTTTACCTGGAAGTGTCTGAGGTGTACCTGGGAGTGTCAGATGAGTACCTGGGAATGTCAGAGGTGTATCTGGGAGTGTCTGGGGTGCAACGGGAGTGTCAGAGGTGTACCTGGGAGTGTCAGAGGTGTAACTGCGAGTGTCAGATGTGTACCTGGGAGTGTCAGAGGTGTACCTGGGAGGCCAGAGATGTAGCTGAGAGTGTCTGAGGTGTACTGGGAGTGTCTGAGGTATACCTTGAGTGTCAGGAAGAACCAGGGAGTGTAAGAGGTGTACCTGGGAGGCCAGGAGGTGTACCTGGGAGTGTCGGAGGTGTCCCTTGAGTGTCAGAGGCACCTGGGAGCCAGAGCTGTACCTGGGAGTGTCTGGAAGGCACCTGGCGGAAAAGTCCTGAGGCAAAAATCTGGCAGTGTCAGCGAAAATCTGGGAGCAGGGCCTGAAGCGGTGCACCTGGGAGTGTCAGAGGTGTTCCTGGAGGCCAGAGGTGCACCTGTGAGTGTCAGGGGTGTACCTTGGGAGTGTCTGGGGAGCACTGGAGTGTCGAGGTGTACCTGGGAGTGTCAGGGGTGTACCTCGGAGTGTCAGAGATGTACCTGGGAGTCTTGAGGTACCAGAGCCAGAGGTGTACCTGGGAGTCGAGGTACCAGGGAGTATCAGTGAGTACTTGGGAGGTCAAAGGTGTACCTGGGAGTATCGGGAGGTGTACCTGGGAATATCGGAGGTGTAACTGGGAAGTGCCAGAGAGTACCTGGGAGTGTCGGAGGTGTAACTGGGAGTGCCAGAGGTGTACCTGGGAGCATCAGTGTGTACCTGGGGAGTGTCAGAGGTACCTGGGGAGTGTCAACGGTGTACCAGGGAGTGTCAGTGGAGTACCTGGGAATGTCGGAGGTGTACCTGGGACTGTCAGAGGTGTACCTGTGAGTGCCGGGAAGGGTGTACCAGCGAGTGTCAGGAGGCCCTGGGAGTGTCGGAGGGGTGTACCTGGGAGTGTCGGATGGGTACCTGGGAATATCAGGAGGTGAACCAGTGCCAGGTGTCACAGGAGTACCTGGGAGGCCGGGGTGGTGTACCTGGGAGTGTCAGGTGTGGCCCAGAGAGCCAGAGGCCTGGGAGTAAGCCGGGAGGTGTTCCTGAGAGTCTCAGAGGTGTACCCAGAGTGTCAGATGTACCTGGGAGTGTCAGATGTGTACCTGGGAGTGTCTGGGTGTACCTGGGAGTGTCAGGTGTACCTGGAAGTGTCAGGGTGTACCTGGGAGTGTCTGAGTGCACCTGGGAGTGTCAGATGAGCACCTGGGAACATCAGAGGTGCACCTGGGAGTGTCGGAGGTTTTCCTGAGAGTGTCAGAGGTATCTTGGGAGTGTCAGAGGTGTACCTGGGAGTGTCAGATG
The DNA here is from genome assembly GCF_018991925.1 of Homarus americanus. NCBI lineage: Eukaryota > Metazoa > Arthropoda > Malacostraca > Decapoda > Nephropidae > Homarus > Homarus americanus. The sequence continues at coordinate 40,534 of NW_024726500.1, forward strand.
TGCACTGGGAGTGTGTCTGGGGTGTACCTGGGGAGTGTCTGAGGTGTACCTGGGAGGTCAGAGGAGAAACCCGGGGAGGTCAGAGGTGAATTGAGAGTCTGGGGTGTACCTCGGCGTGTCAGGGAGGTGTACTTGGGAGTGTCAGAGGTACCTGGGAGTGCCAGGGGTGTACCTGGGAGGCTGGGAGGTGAACCTGGGAGTGTCTGGGGTGTACCTGGAGTGTCTGAGTGTACTGGGAGCAAGCGAGTAGGGCCTGGGAGGCTGGGGGGTGTACCTGGGAGTGAGGGGTGTAACTGGGAGGCCGCTGGGTGAGTACCTGGGAGTGCTGGGAGGTGTACCTGGGAGTGTCTGGGGGTGTACCTGGGAGGTCAGACAGTACCTGGGAGTGTCAGAGGTGTATCTGGGAGTGTCTGGGGTGTACCTGCGAGTGTCAGGAGGTTTACCTGGAGCAAGCCCCGGTGTACCTCGGAGGTCAGAGGTGTACCTGGGAGTGGCCAGGGGTGTACCTGGGGAGCAAGTCAGGGGTGTACCTGGGAGGTTCTGAGGTACCTGGGGAGTCTCAGATAAGTGACCTGGGAATGTCAGAGGTGTATCTGGGAGTGTCTGGGTGTACCTGGGAGTGTCAGAGGTGTACCTGGAGGCTGTAGAGGTGTACCTGGGAGTGTCAGAGGTGTACCTGGGAGTGTCAGAGGTGTACCTGGCAGTGTCAGAGGTGTACCTGGGGTTGTCAGAGGTGTACCTGAGAGTGTCAGAGGGTTACCTCCTGAAGTGTCCGAGGTGTATCTGGGAGTGTCGGAGGTGTTTTGAGAGTGTCGGAGGTAAGCTGAGAGTGTCAGAGGTGCACTGGGAGTGTCAGCGGTGTACCTGGGAGTGTCAGGGGTGTAACTGGGAGTGTCAGGGTGTAACTGGGAGTATTGGGAGGTGTAACTGGGAGTGCTCGGGGCAGGTACCTGGGAGTGTCGGAAGGTTCCTGAGAGTGTCAGAGGTGTACCTGGGAGTGTCATGGTGTACCTGTAGTACAGAGGTGTACCTGGGAGTGTCAGGGTGTACCTGGGAGTGTCAGGTGTAACTGGAGCGGCCATGTGTAACTGGGAGTGTCGGAGGTGTAACTGGGAGCAACAGAGGTGTACCTGGGAGTGTCAGAGGTTGTACCTGGGAGTGTCAGGGGTGCATGTGGGAGTGTCAGGGGTGTACCTGGGAGTGTCAGAGGTGTACCTGGGAGTGTCGGAGGTGTACCTGGAGTGTTTGGATGTGTTCCTGGAGAGTGTTGGGGAGGTGTACCTGGGGAGGTCAGGAGGTGTACCTTGGAGGGTCAGATGAGTACCTGAATGCCTGTGGTGTACCTGGGAGTGGTCTGGGGGTGTACCTGGGAGTGTCAGGAGGTGTACCTGGGAGTGTCAGAGGTAAAAATCTGGGAGGCTGAGGTGTACCTGGGAGGTCAGGGGTGAAGCCGGGAGGTCAGGGGTACCCAGTGTCAGGGTGCACCTGGGAGGTCAGAGGAGTAATCTGGGAGTGAAGCCGGAGGTGTACCTGGGAGGTGTCGGAGGTGTTCCCTGAGAGGTCAGAGGTGTACCTGGGAGTGTCAGAGGTGTGTACCTGGAGGCTGGGGATGTGTACCTGGAATGTCTGGGGTGTACCTGGGAGTGTTCGAGGTACCTGGGAGTGTCAGAGGTGTACCTGGGAGTGTCAGGGGTGTACCTGGGAGTGTCAGGGTTTACCTGAAGTGTCTGAGGTGTACCTGGGAGTGTCAGATGAGTACGTGGGAGTGTCAGAGGTACCTGGTGTGTCACGTACCTTGGGAGGTCAGAGGTGTACCTGGGAGTGTCAGAGATACCTGAGAGTGTCTGAGGTGTACCGGGGAGTGTCTGAAGGAGGTACCTGGAGTGTCGGAGGTGTACCTTGGAGTGTCAGTGAAAGGCACCTGGGAGGACAGAGCTGTACCTGGAGTGTCTGAGGTGGGCCTGGCAGTGTCTGAGGTGTACCTGGCAGTGTCAGGCACCTGGGAGGCCAGCGTGTTTCTGGGAGTGTCAGGAGGTGTACCTGTGAGTGTCAGGGGTGTACCTGGGAGGTCAGAGGTGTTCCTGAGTGTCAGGAGGTGTTCCTGGGAGGTCAGAGGTAACCCTGGGAGTGTCAGAGGTGTACCTGGGAGGTTCAGAGTACCCTCGAGTGTCATAGGTGTAGCTGGGAGTGTCAGGGGTGTACCTGGGTGTGTCAGGGGTGTACCTGGGAGTGTCAGATGAGTACCTGGGAATATCAGAGGTGTATCTGGGGGTGTTTGGGGTATACCTGGGAGTGTCAGAGGTGTACCTGTGTAGTGATGGGTTGTCAGACCACAGCTTACATCTCAGAAACTCTAGGCCTTCCCTAGGCCAAGTGTAAGGGTATCCCTCGCAGGTGCTCAAGGATGTTGTAAATCAACTAGCTCCCCCTCCCATGTCACACATGTAAGAGGACACCAGCCGGTTCTCTCCCAATATTCACAATGTCCTACACCGCAGAGTCGGGCCAGTCTTGACCCGACATTAGGGGGGTCAAGTGTAACTCTGCGGTTGACCAAGGATTGTAAATCAGCCTAGCTCCCCTCCCATGTGACATGTCACCACAACAGACATGTAAGAAGGCACCAGCCGACCCTCTTCCAATATACAATAACCTACTCTCTGAACAAAGGCCGAACCTGACCTCACAATTAGCCAGGTCAAATGTAACCCTTGGAGCCCAACTCAAGGGGCCACAAATCAACCAGGGCCTCTCGTGTCACACGGCCCCACCTGATGACTTCTCCTTACATCTCAGAAACTCCAGTCTGACCCGACGTTTGGGAAGTCAAGTGCAGGGGAACTCTCACGGTTGCTCTCCCAATATACACACGGCCCCACCTGATGACTTTCCCAGATAGTTCTGAAAAAGTCCAGGCCTGACCGCACATTTGCGAGGTCAAATGTAAGGAGACCCTTCGCCGCCCCCCCCGGCCAGCTGAACCTGACGGCTCGCATCCCAATATATAGGACGTCCTGGTCCTCCCTCAGGGATTCGCAGAGAGAGAGTTGTCTTGTAACAAGGTGGCCAGCTACTACACCACCAGGCCTGCTCGAGAGAAGTCAAGGGCCGGAGGCAAGTCGCCTCCGGTCAGGACCGAGGCTTCCCTCCGGCGCCCAGCTAAGCAGTCTCCCATAGAGACAACCCAGGACTACCTGCTAGGCCTCCCCTAGGTCACGTGAGTGTTTGTCAGAGCTTTCCATGGGATGAGTTACCTACGTGGGAAGTGTATTCATTTCATGTTCGTGCCCGAGAATCAGAGTGTCTAGTAACGTAATATGATGTCCTAGTAACGTAAATATAATGTCCTAGTAACTTCAATAGAAGGTGTTATTAATGTGTCCATGTCATGTTCGTAATTAATAAAGAGTTGTAACGAAGCAGTGTTTGAGAAGTCGCCTCTTAAGAACGTAATAGATGTGTATTGACGTATAAGATACGACCAGTGTACGATAAGTGTAAATAACTATCACGGCCACGCTACCAAAATCTTCCTCTCTTTTATACTCATCTCGCTATAATATTCTACTACTATAACCTCCTAACTTACTTCTTCTAACAAGATTTGTAGCATTACACCTGGGAGTGTCAGAGGTGTACCAGGGAGTGTCAGTAGAGTACCTGGGAGTGTCAAAGTTATACCTGGGAGTATCGGAGGTGTACCTGGGAATATCGGAGGTCTACCTGGGAGTGCCAATGGTGTACCTGGGAGTGTCGGAGATGTACCTGGGAGTGTCACAGGTGTACCTGGGAGTGTCAGAGGTGTACCTGGCAGTGTCAAAGGTGTACCTGGGGGTGTCAGAGGTGTACCTGAGAGTGTCAGAGGGGTACCTGGGAGTGTCAGAGGAGTACCTGGGAGTGTCAGAGGTGTACCTGGGGGTGTGAGAGGTGTACCTGGGAGTGTCAGAGGTGTACCTGGGAATGTCAGATGAGTACCTGGGAATGTCAGTGGTGTATCTTGGGTGTCTGGGTGTGCCTGGGGAGTGTCTGGTGTGCCTGGGTGTGAGAGGTGTGCCTGGGAGTGTCGGAGGTGTACATGGGAGTGTAAGAAGTGTACCTGGGAGTGTCGGAGGTGTACCTGGGAGTGTCAGGATGAGTACTCAAATGTTAGAGGCGTATCTGGAGTGTCTAAATTTGGGAGGCCAGAGGTGTACTGGGAGTGTCAGGAGGTGTACCTGGGAGGCCAGATGTGTACCTGGGGAGTGCTCAGAGGTGTACCTGGGAGGCCAGAGATGTACCTGAGAGTGTCTGAGGCACTGGGGAGTGGTCTGAGGTATACCTTTTGAGTGTCAGGAAGAACCAGGAGTGTAAGAGGTGCACCTGGGAGTGTCAGGAGGTGTACCTGGGAGTGTCGGAGGTGTAACGGAGTGTCAGAGTGTACCTGGGAGTGTCAGAGCTGTAGCTGGAGTGTCTGAGGTGTACCTGGCAGTGTCTGAGGTACCTGGCAGTCAGCGGTGTACCTGGGGAGGTCAGCGGTGTGGTGGAGGCCAGAGGTGTTCCTGGGAGGTCAGGAGGTGTACCTGGTGAGGTCAGCGTGTACCTGGGAGAGTCTGGGGAGCACCTCGAGTGCGTCAGGAGGTAGCTGGGAGCTCGGCAGTGTGCACCTGGGAGTGTCAGGGGTGTACCTGGGAGTGTTCGAGGTACCTGGGAGTGTCAGATGAGTACCTGGGAATATCAGGAGGTGTATCTGGGAGGCTTGAGTATACCTGGGGAGGTCAGAGATGTACCTGGGAGGTCAGGAGGTGTACCTGGGAGTGTCAGAGATGTACCTGGGAGTGTCTGAGGTACCTGGGAGTGTCAGGGGAGAACCAGGAGTGTCAGAGGTGTACCTGGGGGAGGTCAGGAGGTGTACCTTGGGAGGTTGGGGAGGTGCACCTGGGAGGTCAGAGGTGTGTACCAGGGAGTGTCAGTGAGCACCTGGGAGTGTCAAAGGTATACCTGGAGTATCGGAGGTGTACCTGGGAATATCGGAGGTCTACCTGGGAGTGCCAGGTGTACCTGGCGTCGGAGGTGCACCTGGAGTGCCTGGGAGGTGCACCTGGGAGGTCACAGGCACCTGGGAGTGTCAGGAGGTGGGTACCTGGCAGTGTCAGAGGTGTACCTGGCAGTCAGAGGCACTGGGGGTGTCAGAGGAAAATTGAGGGAGGCGTCAGAGGGCACCTGGAGTGTCAGAGGAGTACCTGGGAGTGTCAGAGGTACCCTGGGGTGTGAGAGGTGACCTGGGAGTGTCAGAGGTGTACCTGGAGTGTCAGAAAACCTGGGAGCGTCAGAGGTGTACCTGGGAGTGTCAGGAGGTACCTGGAAGTGTCAGGGGTGTACCTGGGAGTGTCAGAGGTGTACCTGGGAGTGTTTGAGGTGTACCTGGGAGGTCTGAGGTGTGTACCTGGTGAGTGTCAGGAGGTGAACCTGCGAGTGTCAGAGGTGAACTAGGAGTAAGACGTGCTCTGGAGGCCAGAGGTAACCAGAAAAGTCGAACAGTGTATCTGGGAGTGTCAGAGGTGTACCTGGGACTATCGGAGGTGTACCTGGGGGGTATCGGAGGTACCTGGGGAGGCCAGAGGTGTACCTGGAGTGTCGGAGGTGTTCCCAGAGTGTCAGAGGCACCTGGGAGGTCATGGTGTTCCTGGTAGTGTCAGAGGTGGGCACCTGGGAGGTAAGAGGTGTACCTGGGAGCATCAGGGGTGTACCTGGGAGCAGTCAGGGGTGTACCTGGGAGTGTCAGGGGGTACCTGGGAGTGTCTGAGGTGTACCTGGGAGGCCAGATGAGTACCTGGGAGGTCAGAGCAGCACCTGGGAGGTCAGAGGTATCTGGGAGTGTCTGGGGGTGGTACCTGGGAGTGCCTGGGAGCGAGGCACCTGGGAGGTCAGGAGTGTGTCTGGGAGTGTCTGGGGTGTACCTGGGAGTGTCAGAGGTTTACCTGGGAGTGTCTCTGGGTGTACCCTGGAGTGTCAGAGGTGTACCTGGGAGTGTCAGGGTGTACCTGGAGTGTCAGGGGTACCTGGGAGTGTCTGAGGTGTAACTGGGAGGCCAGATAAGCACCTGGAATGTCAGAGGTGTGCATCTTGGGAGTGTCTGGGTGTACCTGGAGTCAGAGGTGTACCTGGGAGTGTCAGAGGTGTACCTGGGAGTGTCAGAGGTGTACCCGGGGGAGTGTCAGGAGGTGCACCTGGCAGTGCCCAGAGGTGTACCTGGGGTTGTCAGAGGTGTACCTGAGAGGTCAGAGGGTTACCTGGGAGGTCCGAGGTGTACCTGGGAGTGTCGGAGGTGAGCTGGAGAGCCAGAGGTGCACTGGGAGTGTAAAAGGTGTGCCTGGGAGTGTCAGGGGTACCTGGGGAGTGTCAGGGTGCAACTGGGAGTGTCAGGGTGTAACTGGGAGTATTGGAGGTGTAACTGAGTGTCAGCGTGTACCTGAGTGTCGGGAAGTGTTCCTGGAGAGTGTCAGAGGTACCTGGGAGGCCAGCAGTAACTTGGTAGTGTCAGAGGTACCTGGGAGTGTTAGGGGTGTACCTGGGAGTGTCAGGGTGTAACTGGAGTGAAGCCAGGGGTGTAACTGGGAGTGTTGGGGTGTAACTGGGAGTGTCGGAAGTGTAACTGGGAGTGTCAGAGGTGTACCTGGAGGCCAGAGGTGCACCGGGAGTGTTAGGGATGTGCACCTGGGAGTGTCAGGTGTACCTGGGAGGCCGGGGAGGTGTACCTGGGAGGTCGGAGGCACCTGGGAGTGTCGGATGTGTTCCCTTAGGAGTGAAAGAGGTGCCTGGTAGTGGCAGAGGTGTACCTGGGAGGGTCAGATGAGCACCTGGGAGTGTCTGGGGTACCTGGGAGGCCTGGGGTGTACCTGGGAGGTCAGAGGTGTGCCTGGGAGGCCAGAGGTACCTGGGGAGTGTCAGGAGGCCCTGGGAGGTCAGGTGTACCTGGGAGTGTCAGATGTGTACCTGGGAGGCCAGATGTGTACCTGGGAGTGTCAGAGGTGTACCTGGGAGTGTCGGAGGTGTGGGAGTGTCGGAGGTACCTGGGAGGCCAGAGGCACCTGGGAGTGTCAGAGGTGCCTGGGAGTGTCAGAGGTGTGCCTGGGAGGTCAGGATGTACCTGGGAATGTCTGGGTGTACCTGGGAGTGTCTGAGGTGTACCAGAGGTCAGGGTGGCACCTGGGAGTGTCAGGAGGTGTACCTGGGAGGCCGGAGGTGTACCTGGGAGTGTCGGAGGTGTACCTGGGGCGTCGGAGGTGTTCCTGAGGTTGGGGTGTACCTGGGAGTGTCAGGGGTACCTGGGTGTCAGGGGTACCTGGGAGTATTGGAGGTGCACTGGGAGTGTCAGCGTGTACCTGGGAGTGTCGGAAGTGTACCTGAGAGGTCAGAGGTGTACCTGGGAGTGTCAGCGTACCTGGGAGTGTCAGAGGTGTACCTGGGAGTGTGTTAGGTGTACCTGGGAGTGTCAGTGTAACTGGGAGTGTCAGGGTGCAACTGGAGTGTTAGGGTGTAACTGGGAGCAAGTCGAAGTGTAACTGGGAGGCCAGAGGTACCTGGAGGCTGGGAGGTGTACCTGGGAGGTCAGAGGTGTACCTGGGAGTGTCAGGGTACCTGGGAGTGTCAGAGAGGTGTACCTGGGAGTGTCGGAGGTACCTGGGAGTGGCAGAGGTGTACCTGGGAGGGTCAGAGTGAGTACCTGGAGTCTGGTGTACCTGGGAGGTCTGGGTGCACTGGGAAAAGCCAGAGGTGTACCTGGGAGTGTCAGAGGTGGGAGTGTCAGAGGTGTACCTGGGAGTGTCAGAGGTGTACCTGGGAGTCAGAGGTGCACCTGGGAGGTCAGAGGTGTACTGGGAGTGTCAAGGGGTACCTGGGAGTGCCGGAGGTGTTCCTGGAGTAAGAGGTGTACCCAGAGTGTCAGGGGTACCTGGGAGCAGCCAGAGTACCTGAGTGTCAGAGGTGCACCTGGAGGTCAGTGCACCGGAGTGCCGAGATGTACCTGGGAGTGTCTGAGGTACCTGGGAGTGTCAGAGGTGTACCTGGGAGTGTCAGGAGGTACCTGGGAGTGTCAGGAGAGGTGTGGGAGGTCAGTGAGTACCTGGGAGTGTCAAAGGTGTACCTGGGAGCACGGAGGTGTACCTGGGAATATCGGAGGTAACTGGAAGTGCCAGAGGAGTACCTGGGAGGCCGGAGGTGTAACTGGGAGGCCAGAGGTGTACCTGGGAGTATTCAGAGGCCTGGGAGTGTCAGAGGTGTACCTGGGAGGTTGGACGGTGTACCAGGGAGTGTCAGGTGAGTACCTGGGAATGTCGGAGGTGTACCTGGACTGTCAGAGGTGTACCGAGAGTGTCAAGGGTGTACCAGCGAGTGTCGTGAGTACCTGGGAGTGTCGGAGGTGTACCTGGGAGTGTCGGAGGTACCTGGGAGATCAGAGGTGAACCAGTGGGTGTCACAGAGCACCTGGGAGGTCAGAGGTGTACCTGGGAGTGTCAGGAGGTGTACCTGGGAGAGCTGATAACTGGGAGTGTCGGAGGTGTCCTGGGAGCAGTCAGATGTGTACCTGGGAGTGTCAGATGTGTACCTGGGAGTGTTCAAGGTACCTGGGAGTGTCAGGGGTGTACCGAGATGTCAGGGGTGTACCTGGGAGAGTCTGAGGTGTACCCTGGGAGTGTCAGATGAGTACCTGAAGATCAGAGGGTGTACCTGGGAGTGTCGGAGGTTTTCCTGAGTGTCAGAGGTGTACCTGGGAGTGTCAGAGGTGTACCTGGGAGTGTCAGATGTGTACCTGGGAGTGTCTGAACCTGGGAGTGTCTGAGGTACCTGGGAGTACAGAGGAGAACCTGGGAGTGTCAGAGGTGTACCTGGGAGTGTCTGAGGTGTACCTGGAGTGTCAGAGGTGTACCTGGGAGTGTCAGGAGGTACCTGGGAGGTCAGGGGTGTACCTGGGAGTGTCAGAAGAGAACCTGGGAGGTCTGGGGGTGTACCTGGGAGGTTCGAGGTGTACTGGGAGTGTCAGAGGAGTACCTGGGAGGCAGGGGTACCTGGGAGTGAGGGGTGAACTGGGAGTGTCAGAGGAGTACCTGGGAGTGTCAGAGGTGTCCCTGGGAGTGTCTGGGGGTGTACCTGGGAGGTCAGAGGAGTACCTGGGAGTGTCAGAGGTGTATCTGGGAGTGTCTGGGGTGTACCTGGGAGTGTCAGAGGTGTACCTGGGAGTGTCAGATGAGTACCTGGGAATATCAGAGGTGTACCTGGGAGTGTCGGAGGTTTTCCTGAGAGTGTCAGAGGTGTATCTGGGAGTGTCAGAGGTGTACCTGGGAGTCTCAGATAAGTACCTGGGAATGTCAGAGGTGTGTGGGAGTGTCTGGGGTGTACCTGGGAGTGTCAGAGGTGCACCTGGAGTCAGGTGTACCTGGGAGTGTCTGAGGTGTACCTGGGAGTGTCAGATGAGCACCTGGGAATATCAGAGGTGTACCTGGGAGTGTCAGAGGTACCTGGGAGGTCAGAGGCCTGGAGTGTCTGAGGTGTACCTGGAGTGCTGGGATGAGTACCTGGGAATGTCAGAGGTGTACCTGGGAGTGTCTGGGGTGTACCTGGGAGTGTCAGAGGTGTACCTGGGAGGTCAGAGGTGCACCTGGGAGGTTGGGGTGTACCTCGGAGGTCAGAGATGTACCTGGAGTGCTCAGAGGTGTACCTGGGAGGCCAGAGGTGTACCGGGAGGTCAGAGGTGTACCTGGGAGGTCAGAGGTGTACCAGGGAGTGTCAGTGAGTACCTGGGAGGTCAAAGGTGTACCTGGGAGTATCGGAGGGTGTACCTGGGAATATCGGAGGTGTAACTGGAAGCAGAGGAGTACCTGGGAGTCGGAGTGTAACTGGAGTGTCAGAGGTGTACCTGGGAGACTGGAGTGTGTACCTGGGAGTGTCAGAGGTGTACCTGGGAGTGTCAACGGTGTACCAGGGAGTGTCAGTGGAGTACCTGGGAGTGTCGGAGGTGTACCTGGGACTGTCAGAGGTGTACCTGGGAGTGCTGGCGGTGTACCAGGGAGTGTCAGTGAGTACCTGGGAGTGTCGGAGGTGTACCTGGGAGTGTCGGATGTACCTGGAGTATCAGAGGTAAACCAGTTAGTGTCACAGAGTACCTGGGAGGCCAGTGGTACCTGGGAGTGTCAGAGGTGTACCTGGGAGAGTCAGGCACTGGGAGTGTCGGAGGTGTCCTGGGAGGTCAGATGTGGTACCTGGGAGTGTCAGATGTGTGTCTGGAGTGTCTGGGGTGTACCTGGGAGTAGCCAGGTGTACCTGGGAGGTCAGGGTGTACCTGGAGTGTCTGAGGTGTACCTGGGAGTGTCAGATGAGCACCTGGAATATCAGAGGTGTACCTGGGAGTGTCGGAGGTTTTCCTGAGAGTGTCAGAGGTGTATCTGGGAGTGCAGAGGTGTACCTGGGAGTGCTCAGATGTGTACCTAGGAGTGTCTGGGGTGTACCTGGGAGGTTCGAGGGTACCTGGGAGGCCAGAGGAGAACCTGGGAGGCCAGAGGTGCACTGAGAGTGTCTGTGCACCTCATGTCAGAGGTGTACTGGGAGTGCGGGAGGTGTACCTGGGAGTGTCAGGGGTGTACCTGGGAGGCCGAGGTGAACCTGGGAGTGTCTGTACCTGGGAGGTTTGAGGTGTACTGGGAGTGTCAGAGGAGTACCTGGGAGTGTCAGGGGTGTACCTGGGAGTGAGGGGTGTAACTGGGAGTGTCAGAGGAGCACCTGGGAGGCAGAGGTACCTGGGAGTGTCTGGGGGTGCCTGGGAGTGTCAGAGCAGTACCTGGGAGGTCAGAGGTGTATCTGGGAGTGTCTGGGGTGTACCTGCGAGTGTCAGAGGTTTACCTGGGAGTGTCTCGGGTGCACCCTGGAGGTCAGAGGTGTACCTGGGAGTGTCAGGGGTGCACTGGGAGTGTCTGAGGTGTACCTGGGAGGCCAGATGAGTACCTGGGAACATCAGAGGTGTACCTGGGAGTGCCGGAGGTTTTCCTTGAGAGTGTCAGAGGTGTATCTGGAGTGCCAGAGGTGTACCTGGGAGTCCCAGATAAGCACTGGGAATGTCAGGAGGTGTATCTGGGAGTGTCTGGGGTGTACCTGGGAGGTCAGAGGTACCTGGGAGGTCAGAGGTGTACCTGGAGTGTCAGAGGGCACCTGGGAGTGTCAGAGGTGTACCTGGGAGGTCAGAGGTGCACGGGAGGTCAGAGGTGTACCTGGCAGTGTCAGAGGTGTACCTGGGTTGTCAGAGGTGTACCTGAGAGTGTCAGAGGGTTACCTGGGAGTGTCTGGAGGTGTACCTGGGAGGCCGGAGGTGAGCCAGAGTGTCAGAGGTACTGGGAGTGTAAAAGGTGCCTGGGAGTGTTTACCTGGTGTCAGGGGTGTCTGGGAGGCTGGAGGTGTAACTGGGAGTGTCAAGATACCTGGGAGTGTCGGAAGTGTTCCTGAGAGTGTCAGAGGTGCACCTGGGAGGCTGGGCAGGCACCGGTAGTGTCAGAGGTGTACCTGGGAGTGTCAGGTGTACCTGGGAGTGTCAGGGGTGTAACTGGGAGGCAGGAGGTGTAACTGGGAGTGTCGGAGGTGTAACTGGGAGGTCAGAGGTACCTGGGAGGTCAGGAGGTTGTACCTGGGAGCAAGGGGTACCTGGGAGTGTCAGGTACCTGGGAGTGTCAGAGGTAACTGAGCATGCCGGAGGTGTACCTGGGAGGCGGATGGTCCTGAGAGTGCTAGGAGGTGTACCTGGGAGGCTCAGAGGTACTGGGAGGGTCAGATGAGTACCTGGAATGTCTGGGTACCTGGGAGTGTCTGGGGTACCTGGAGAGTGTCAGAGGTGTACCTGGGAGCCAGGCACCTGGGAGGTCAGAGGTGTACCTGGGAGTGTCAGAGGTGTACCTGGGAGGTCAGGGGTGTGCACCTGGAGTCAGGGGTGTACCTGGGAGTGTCAGGGTGTACCGAGGTCAGGGGGTACCTGGAGTGTCGGAGGTGTACCTGGGAGTGTCGGAGGTGTTCCTGAGAGAGTGTCAGAGGTGTACCTGGGAGTGTCAGAGGTGTACCTGGGAGCACAGATGTACCTGGGAATGTCTGGGGTGTACCTGGGAGTGTCTGAGGTGTACCTGGGAGCCAGAGAAACTGGGAGGTTGGGGTGTACCTGGGAGTGCAGGGGTTACCAGTGTCTGAGGTGTACCTGGAGGTCAGATGAGTACCTGGGAGGTCAGAGGTACCTGGGTGTGTCAGATGTGTACCTGGGAGTGTCAGGAGGTACCTGGGAGCGACAGAGATGTACCTGGAGAGTGTCTGAGGTGCACCGGGAGTGTCTGAGGTATACCTTTGAGTGTCAGGAAGAACCAGGGAGTGTAAGAGGTGTACCTGGGAGTGTCAGAGGTGTACCTGGGAGCATGGAGGTGTACCTTGGAGGCTGGAGAATGTACCTGGGAGGACAGAGCTGTACCTGGGAGTGTCTGAGGTACTGCAGGTGTCAGTGTACCTGGCAGGCAGGCACGGGAGAGTGCCATGTACCTGGGAGTGTCAGAGGTGTACCTGTGAGAGTCAGACCTGGGAGTGTCAGAGGTGTTCCTGGAGAGTCAGAGGTACCTGGGAGTGTCAGAGGTGCCTGGGAGGCCAGAGGTGTACCTGGAGTGTCTGGGAGACCTGAGTGTCACAGGTGTAGCTGGGAGTGTCAGGGGTACCTGGTGTGTCAGGGGTGTACTGGGAGTGTCAAATGAGTACCTGGGAACATCAGAGGTGTATTTGGGGGTGTTTGGGGTATACCTGGGAGTGTCAGAGGTGTACCTGGGAGTGTCAGGAGGTGTACCTGGGAATGTCGGAGGTGTTCCTGAGAGTGTCAGAGGTGTACCTGGGAGTGTCATGGTGTACCTGGTAGCGTCAGAGGTGTACCTGGGAGTGTAAGAGGTACCTGGGAGATCAGGGGTACCTGGGAGTGTCAGGGGTAACTGGGAGTGCCAGGCGTAACTGGGAGTGTCGGAGGTGTACCTGGGAGGTCAGACGTACCTGGGAAAGCGAGGTGTACCTGGGAGTGTCAGGGGTGTACGTGGGAGTGTCAGAGGTGTACCTGGGAGCAGGAGGTGTACCTGGGAGCGTCGGAGGTGTTCTCAGGAGGTCGGGAGGTACCTGGGAGTGCCGAGTTACCTGGGAGGCCGATGTGTACCTGGGAGTGTCAGATGTACCTGGGAGTGTTCAAAAACCTTGGAGTGTCTAAGGTGTACCTGGAGGCAGAGGCACCTGGGAGGCCAGGTGTACCTGGGAGTGTCAGGGTTTACCTGGAAGGTCCGAGGTGTAGCTGGGAGTGTCAGAGGAGCACCTGGGAATGTCAAAGGTGTATGTGGGAGTGTCTGGGGGTGTACCTGGGAGTGTCAGAGGTGTACCTGGGATTGTCAGAGTGGTGTACCTGGCGAGTGTCAGATGTGTACCTGGGAAGGCCGGGCAAAACCTGGGAGGCTGAGATGTACCTGAGGAGGTCTGAGGTACTGGGAGTGTCTGAGGCACCTTGAGTGTTGGGAAGAACCAGGGAGTGAAGAGGTGTACCTGGGAGGTCAGAGGTGTACCTGGGAGTGTCGGAGGTGTACCTGGAGTGTCAGAGTGTACCTGGGAGCTGAGAGCTTGCACTGGGAGGCTCAGGTACCTGGCAGTGTCTGGAGGTGTACCTGGCAGTGTCAGCGGTGTACCTGGGAGTGTCAGCGGTGTACCTGGGAGTGTCAGAGGTGTTCCTGGGAGGTCAGAGGTGGTACCCTGAGTGTCAGGGGTGTACCTGGGAGGTCTGGGAAGCACCCCGGAGGTCAGAGGTGTACCTGGGAGTGTCAGGTGGTACCTGGGAGTCAGAGATGTACCTGGGAGTGTCTGAGGTGCACCTGGGAGGCCGGAGGTGTACCTGGGAGTGTCAGAGGTGTACCTGGGAGTGTCAGATTTGTACCAGGGAGGTCAGGGTGAGTACCTGGGAGTGTCAAAGGTGTGACCTGGGAGTATCGGAGGTGTACCTGGGAATATTGGAGGTAACTGGAAGTGCCAGGAGTACCTGGGAGCAGCCGGAGGTGTAACTGGGAGGTCTCAGGTACCTGGGAGTATCAGTGTGTACCTGGGAGTGTCAGAGGCACGGGAGTGTCAAGGGTGTACCTGGGAGCAACAGAGGAGTACCTGGGAGGTCGGAGGTGTACCTGGGAGTGTCGGAGGTGTACCTGAGAGCAGTCAGAGGTGTACCTGGGAGCGCCAGAGGTGTACCTGGGAGTGTCAGAGGTACCTGGAGGCTGTAGAAAGGCAACCTGGAGTGTCTGGGGTGCACCTGGGAGTGTCAGAGGTACCTGGGAGGTCAGGGTGTACCTGGGAGTGTCAGGGGTTTACCTGGAAGTGTCTGAGGTGTACCTGGGAGCAGCCAGATGAGTACCTGGGAATGTCAGAGGTGTATCTGGGAGTATCTGGGGTGTGCCTGGGAGTGTCAGAGGTGTACCTGTGAGTGTCAGGAGGTGTACCTGGGAGGTCAGAGGTGTACCTGGGAGTGTCAGAGATGTACCTGAGAGTGCCTGAGGTACCTGGGAGTGTCTGAGGTATACCTTGGAGTGTTGGGGAAACCAGTGAGTGGCAAGAGGTGTACCTGGGAGGTCAGAGGTGTACCTGGGAGGTCAGAGCTGTACCTGGGAGTGTCTGAGGTGTACCTGCAGTGCTGAGGTATTCGCAGTGTCACCGGTGTAACGGGAGGGTCAGCGGTGTAAGTGGGAGGTCAGAGGTGTACCTGGGAGTGTCAGAGGTGTACCTGGAGTGTCAGCGGTGTACCGGAGAGTCTGGGGAGCACCTCGGAGTGTCAGAGGTGTAGCTGGGAGTGTCAGGCGTGTACCTGGGAATGTCAGGGTGTACCTGGGAGTGTCTGAGGTGTACCTGGAGTGTCAGATGAGTACCTGGGAACATCAGAGGTGTATCTGGGAGCAAGCTGGGGTATACCTGGGAGGCCAGAGGTACCTGGGAGTGCTCAGAGGTGTACCTGGGAGTGCCGAGATGTACCTGGGAGTGTCAGAGGTGTACCAGGAGTGTCAGCAGAGTACCTGGGAGAGCAAAGGTATACCTGGGAGTATCGGAGGTACCTGGGAATATCGGAGGATTACCCTGGGAGTGCCAATGGTGTACCTGGGAGGTCGGAGATGTACCTGGGAGTGTCACAGATGTACTGGGAGGTCAGAGGTGTACCTGGCAGTGTCAGAGGTGTACCTGGGGTGTCAGGGAGATGCACCTGAGAGTGTCAGAGGGCACCTGGAGGCCAGAGGAGTACCTGGGAGTGTCAGAGGTGTACCTGGGGGTGAGAGGCACCTGGGAGTGTCAGAGGTGTACCTGGGAGGTCAGATGAGTACCTGGGAATGTCAGTAGTATCTTGGAGTGTCTGGGGTGTACCTGGGAATGTCAGAGGTGCACCTGGGGGAGTCAGAGGTACCTGGGAGCTCAGGTGTACCTGGGTATGCCTGGAGGTGTACCGGGAGTGTCTGAGGTACCTGGGAGTGTCAGATGAGTACCTGGGAATGTTAGAGGTGTATCTGGGAGTGTCTGGGGTGTACCTGGGAGTGTCAGAGGTGGGAGGTCAGAGGTACCTGGAGGTCAGATGGGTACCTGGGAGGTCGGAGGTGTACCTCTGGAGGTCAGAGATGTACCTGAGAGTGTCTGAGTGACCTGGGAGTGTCTGAGGTATACCTTTGAGTGTCAGGGAAGAACCAGGGAGGTGTAAGAGGTGCACCGGGAGGCTGAGGTGCACCTGGGAGTGTCGGAGGTGCACCTTGGAGGCTGAGAGTGCACCTGGGAGTGCCGAGCTGTACCTGGGAGTGTCTGAGGTACCGGCAGTGTCTGGAGGTGTACCTGGCAGTGCTGGGCGGTGTACCTGGGAGGTTGGGGCAGTGGGTGGGAGGTCAGAGGTGTACCTGGGAGTGTAGGGGTACCTGGGAGCAAGAGGTGTACCTGGGAGTGCTGGAGGTGTACCTGGGAGTGTCTGAGGCACCTGGGAGTGTCTGAGGTGTACCTGGGAGTGTCTGAGGTGTACCTGGGAGTGTCTTGAGGAACGGAGTGTCTGAGGTGTACCTGGAGCACAGAGGAGAACCAGGGAGGTAAGACGGTACCTGGGAGTGTCAGAGGTGAACCAGGGAGGCCGGACGAGTATCTGGGAGGCCAGAGGTGTACCTGGGACTATCGGAGGTGTACCTGGGGTATCGGAGGTGTACCTGGGAGTGTCAGAGGTACCTGGAGGTCGGAGGTGCCTGGAGAGGCCAGGTGTACCTGGAGTGTCACAGAAAGCCGAGGTGTACCTGGGAGGTAAGAGGTGTACCTGGGAGCATCAGGGGTGTACCTGGGAGTGTCAGGGGTGTACCTGGGAGTGCCAGGCGTGTAACTGGGAGGCCGGAGGTGTAACTGGGAGGTCGGAGGTGTACCTGGGAGTGGCCAGAGGTACCTGGAGGCCAGGAGGTGTACCTGGGAGTGTCAGAGGTGTACCTGGGAGGCGTCAGGAGGTACCTGGGAGTGTCAGAGGTGTACCTGGGAGGTCAGAGGGTACCTGGGAGGCCAGGAGGTGCACGTGGGAGTGTCAGGAGGTGTACCTGGGAGTGTCGGAGGTGTACCTGGGAATGTCGGGAGGTGTTCCCTGAGAGTGTCAGAGGTGTACCTGGGAGGTCAGAGGTACCTGGAGGTCAGATGTGGCCTGGGAGTGTCTGGGGTGTACCTGGAGGTGTCTGAGGTGTACCTGGGAGTGTCAGGAGGTGTACCTGGGAGTGCCTAGGTACCTGGAGGTCAGGGGTTTACCTGGAAGTGTCTGAGGTGTACCTGGGAGTGTCAGAGGGTACCTGGGAGTGTCAGATGTGTACCTGGGAGTGTCTGGGGGTACCTTGGAGTGTCTGAGGTGTACCTGGGAGTGTCAGAGGCAGATGCCGAGGTACCTGGGAGCATGCCAGAGGTGTACCTGGGAGGTCAGAGGTGTACCTGGGAGTGTCAGAGGTGTACCTGGGAGGTCAGAGGCACGGGAGGTCAGAGGTGTACCTGGAAGTGTCGGAGGTACCTGGGAGTGTCGGAGGTGTTCCTGAGAGTGTCAGAGGTGTACCTGGGAGTGTCAGAGGTGTACCTGGGAGTGTCAGATGTGTACCTGGGAGTGTCTGGGTGTACCTTGAGTGTCTGAGGTACCTGGGAGGTCTGAGGTGGCACCTGGGAGGCAGAGGCACCTGGGAGGCCAGGCTACCTGAAGTGTCTGAGGTGTACCTGGGAGTGTCTGAGGTGTACCTGGGAGTGTCAGATGAGTACCTGGGAATGTCAGAGGTGTATCTGGGAGTGTCTGGGTGTACCTGGGAGTGTCAGAGGTGTACCTGGGATTGTCAGAGGTGTACCTGCGAGTGTCAGATGTGTACCTGGGAGGTTGGAAGGTGTACTGGGAGTGTCAGAGATGTACCGAGAGTGTCTGAGGTACTGGGGAGGCTGAGGTATACCTTGAGTGTCAGGGAAGAACCAGGGAGTGTAAGAGGTGACCTGGGAGTGTCAGAGGTGTACCTGGGAGTGTCGGAGGTGTACCTTGGAGTGTCAGAGGGCACCTGGGAGTGTCAGAGCTGTACCTGGGAGTGTCTGAGGTGTACCTGGCAGTGTCTGAGGTGTACCTGGCAGTGTCATGGTGTACCTGGGAGTGTCAGAGGTGTTCCTGGGGAGGTCAGAGGTGTTCCTGGGAGTGTCAGAGGTACCTGTGAGTGTCAGGGGGTACCTGGGAGGTCTGGAAGCACCGGAGTGTCAGAGGTGTACCTGGGAGAGTCAGTGTACCTGGAGTGTCAGAGATGTACCTGGGAGTGTCTGAGGTGTACCTGGGAGGTCAGAGGTGCACGGGAGGTCAGGAGGGTACCTGGGAGCCAGAGTACCTGGGAGGTCAGAGGTGCACCAGGAGGTCAGGAGTACCTGGGAGGTCAAAGGTGTACCTGGGAGCACCGGAGGTGTACCTGAATATTGGAGGTGTAACTGGAAGTGCAGAGGAGTACCTGGGAGTGTCGGAGGTGTAACTGGGAGTGTCACAGGTGTACTGGGAGTACCAGGTGTACCTGGGAGGCCAGAGGTACCTGGGAGTGTCAAGGGTGTACCTGGGAGTGTCAGAGGAGTACCTGGGAGGCCGGAGGTACCGGGAGTGTCGGAGGTGTTCCTGAGAGTGTCAGAGGCGTGACCTGGGAGGGCCAGAGGTGTACCTGGGAGTGTTGCCAGGTACCTGGGAGTGTCTGGGTGTACCTGGGAGTGTCTGAGGTGTACCTGGGAGGTCAGAGGTGTACCTGGGAGTGCCAGGGTACCTGGGAGAGTCAGGGTTTGACCTGGAAGTGTCTGAGGTGCACCTGGGAGCAGATGAGTACCTGGGAATGTCAGAGGGTACCTGAGTATGTGGTGCCAGATGCAGGAGGTACTCAGAGTGTCAGAGGTGCACTGGGAGTGTCAGGAGGTGTACCTGGGAGTGTCAGGAGGTACCTGGGAGTGTCAGAGGTGTACCTGGGAGTGTCGGAGGTAAACTTGGAGTGTGATGTACCTGGGAGTAGAGGTGTACCTGGGAGTGTCAGGGTGTACCTGGGAGTGTCAGAGGTGTACTGGGAGTGGAGAGGTGACCTGGGAGTGTCTGAGGTGTACCTGGGAGTGTCTGAGGTGACCTGGGAGGCCAGGAGGTGTACCTGGGAGTGTCAGAGGTGTACCTGGGAGGTCAGGGGGTACCAGGGACTGTCAGGAGTAATTGGAGGCTGGAGGTGTACCTGGGAGTGTGGAAGGTGTACCTGGGAGTGTCAGAGGTGTACCTGGGAGTGTCAGAGGTGTACCTGGGAGTGTAGAGGTACCTGGGAGTGTTTGAGGTACCTGGGAGTGTCAGAGGTGTACTGGGAGGTCAGAGGTGTACCTGGGAGTGTCAGGAGGTGCACCTGGGAGGTCAGTGGTGTACTGGGAGTGTCTGATATATGGGAGTGTTGGAGGTGTACCTGGGAGGTCGGAGGTGTACCTGGGAGTGTCGATGTGTACCTGGGAGGTTAGAGGTGTACCTGGGAGTGTTAAAGCCAGGCCTGGAAGTGTCAGAGGTGTGCCTGGGAGGTCTGAGGTTTACCTGGGAGGTGATGAGGTGTACCTGGAGTGTCAGAGGAGTACCTGGGAGCTCAAAGGAGTACCTGGGAGTGTCAGAGGTGTACCTGAGAGTGTCAGTGGTGTACCTGGGAGTGCTGGTGTACCTGGGATTGTCAAGGTGAACCTGGAGGTGTCAGAAGTGTACCTGGGAGTGTCAGAGGGGTGTACCTGGGAGTGTCAGGTGTAACTGGGAGTGTCGGAGGTGTAACTGGGAGTGTCAGATGTGTACATGGGAGTGTCAGATGTGTACCTGGGAGTGTTGAAGCCAACCCGGGAGTGTCAGAGGAGTACCTGGGAGTGTCAGAGGAGTACCTGGGAGTGTCAGGGCGTACCTGAGTGTCAGGGTGTACCTGGGAGTGTCAGGGTGTACCTGGGAGTGTTGAGGTGTACCTGGGAGGCCAGAGGTGTACCTGGGAGTGTCAGAGGTACCTGGGAGTGTCGGATGTGTACCTGGGGAGTACAGAGGTGTACCTGGGAGGTCGGAGGTGTACCTGGGGGTATCGGAGGTGTACCTGGGAGGTCAGAAGTGTACCTGGGACTATCAGAGGTGTACCTGGGGGTATCGGAGGTATCTGGGAGTGTCAGGAGGTGTACCTGGGAGTGTCAGAGGT
This sequence comes from Homarus americanus, assembly GCF_018991925.1. NCBI lineage: Eukaryota > Metazoa > Arthropoda > Malacostraca > Decapoda > Nephropidae > Homarus > Homarus americanus. The sequence continues at coordinate 60,258 of NW_024726500.1, forward strand.
GTACCTGGAGTATCAGAGGTGTATCTGGGAGTGTCAGGGGTGTACCTGGGAGTGTCAGGGGTGTAACTGAGAGTGTCGGAGAGGAACTGGGAGGTCAGAGGTGTACCTGGGAGTATCAGAGGTGTACCTGGGAGTGTCAGTGGTGTACCTGGGAGTGTCAGAGGTGTTCCTGG
>NW_024726501.1:0-2338 GCF_018991925.1 Homarus americanus
TATAGGTGATATATCCTCACCTGCTGACACTCACCTGCTGACACACATAACAGACAGGTGATAATGTATGGGTGATATAGCCTCACCTGCTGACACTCACCTGCTGACACACGCAACGAACAGGTGATAATGTATGGTGATATCCTCACCTGCTGACACTCACCTGCGGCACATAACAGGTGGTGATAATGTATGGGTGATATATCCTCACCTGCTGACACTCTTTCTGCTGACACACATAACGAACAGGTGATAATGTATGAGTGATATATCCTCACCTGCTGACACTCACCTGCTGACACACATAACGAACAGGTGATAATGTATAGGTGATATATCCTTACCTGCTGATACTTACCTGCTGACACACATAACGAACAGGTGATAATGTATAGGTGATATATCCTCACCTGCTGACACTCACCTGCTGACATAACGGAAACAGGTGATAATGTATAGGTGATATATCCTCACCCGCTGACACTCACCTGTTGACACACATAACGAACAGGTGATAATGTATAGGCAGTATCCACCTGCTGACACTCACCTGCTGACACACATAACGAACAGTGATAATGTATAGGTGATATAGCCTCACCTGCCGACACTCACCTGCTGACACACATAACGAACAGGGTGATAATGTAGTGAGCAGGTCTCACCTGCTGACACCAACACCCTGACATAACGAATAGGTGCAGGAGCAATGTATAGGTGATATATCCTCACCTGCTGACACTCACCTGCTGACACACATAACGAACAGGTGATAATGTATAGGTGATATATCCTCACCTGTTGACACTCACCTGCTGACACACATAACGAACAGGTGATAATGTATAGGTGATATATCCTCACCTGCTGACACTCACCTGCTGACACACATAACGAACAGGTGATAATGTATAGGTGATATATCCTCACCTGTTGACACTCACCTGCTGACACACATAACGAACAGGTGATAATGTATAGGTGATATATCCTCACCTGCTGACACTCACCTGCTGACACACATAACGAACAGGTGATAATGTATAGGTGATATATCCTCACCTGTTGACACTCACCTGCTGACACACATAACGAACAGGTGATAATGTATAGGTGATATATCCTCACCTGCTGACACTCACCTGCTGACACACATAACGAACAGGTGATAATGTATAGGTGATATATCCTCACCTGCTGACACTCACCTGCTGACACACATAACGAACAGGTGATAATGTATAGGTGATATATCCTCACCTGCTGACACTCACCTGCTGAACACACACATTCTCACCTGCTAACACACACACTCTCACCTGCTGACACAATTTTCACCTGCTGAGACACACCCGCACCTGCTAATACACATCCGCACTTGCTGACACCTATTTTAACCTGCTGACACATGTTTTAACCTGCTGACACATATTTTAATCTGCTGAATCATCCGCACCTGCTGATACACATACGCACCTGCAGACACATAGTTTCACCTGCTGACACACACCCACTCCTGTTGACAATATTCTCACGTGCTGACACACACGCTTACCATCACAAGATGATTCTGCAGGACTGTAAGCGGCTAACTCTGCGTCAGGCAGAATGTCAATGTCAGAAGGTGGTGTGTCAGCATGAGAGGACGAGTGAGTGTATCGACAGGTGCGGAGATGCCAGGAGATGCATCACCCTCACTTCCTGACTCACTGCTCACAAAGTGAACACCTCTCGACTGGCTACACAGGTTTATCCACAGTTTTTTTTTATGTTTAATTATTCAATATTTGTTAATATATAAAAATAAGAGAAAACTGTGGCACCAGAACCGATTAATTTCGAAAAAGAAAAAAAAATTATTTAATTTTGAATAGAAATATATTAATATTGTCTTAATGAACGTCATTTAAATGAATGTTGGCATTTATATAAACGAACTTATGAAAAAATGTGAATATAGAGTTTGTTGTGGGGCTATAATTGGCCTACCCAGTAATATATATATATATATATATATATATATATATATATATATATATATATATATATATATATATATATATATATATATATATATATATATATATATATATATATATATATACTAGCAGAAACGCCGCCCTCCGGCCGGCTCATTCGCTAGGCCACGGTAGGACTCCACCCTCTGGGAGGCTCCACATTGTCTCACTATTCAGTCCCCAAAACTTCTTCTTCCATCAATAGTTCATTAACGGTGTATGTAAGTTCCCCCATGTTTTTCACTACAACGGTACAGCAAAGAATATTTTTTTAGCATTAAACTGTTAATATTTTATTGTCTAATCACCACTACATATAA
>NW_024726502.1:0-10052 GCF_018991925.1 Homarus americanus
AATGGAATCGCTTCGAACGAAATCTGAAACACTATGATCTGATATTATATTCCTTTACAAATATAGTAATTACGGGATGTATTATGATGCCATATCCAATTACAATGAAATTGTGATTTACTGCATTTCAATATTATTTATACCTCAATTGATGAGGTAAAATTTAAGAATATAACGTACCATCTAATGATTTGTGCTAGCAACGAAACATCATCTGATACACATTATGTGACGATGTCTTCAAGTCCTCCCATGGGATTGGCAGTCACTATGGAGACATCACAGGCAACACGAGGCAGTATTATCGCTACATTAATATCATTATATCTAATATACTATAGGACTAGCCATGTGTCTGTCTGTCTGTTCTGGGCAGCCGAAATGGCACAATTGTTTTTCATCAAACTTGGTGGAAAAATCGCAAAAAAATTCGTAGAGTGGAACAAACCTGGTCCCATGTCGATGGTTTCTTTAGGAAGGCATTAATTAACCACATTATTTACGCTGGCAAAAGATGTTGCTGTACGCTGTCAGCCGGCCGGACGATTGCAGTTATCGTACGGCTCCCTCTTCCTCCTCCCCCCACTTTTTCTCTTAGCCTACTTTTTTTTAATGTTGTTTGGATTAGTAAAGGAAGGAAGATGAGTAAATAGAAGAATAAAGAAGGGGAAAAAGAAAATAGTTAGAGATAACAGGTGGGGGGAGCTGAGTTTCATCATGCGTCTGGATGTACAGTTTCAACGTTACCAGAGCATTTTCGGACCTTACGAGGCTACAGTGTATAGTTATTCCTGTGGCTGAATGTACATGGAAAAGGAGAAGAGATAAAAAGATTATAACAAGAATGCAAGGAGAAGAAGAGAGACTGAAGCATTATTATCCTTAAGAGGCGAGAGAGGAAAGGAGATGGGAGAGAGGGATAGTGAGACGTGGAGGTATGAATGGAGGGATGTGTTTTTATAAAATTCCCAGAATACCATATTAAAATCACCCATTTAATAAGGAAGAAAAAGTGCTAAATATGATGAGTAGTGTAATGGAGAGACATAGAGATATATAAATAAAGATAGAGATAGTAAGGATAAAAATGGAGAGAGAGAGAGAGAGAGAGGCAGACAAACAAAAGACATAGACATAATACAGACAGATTCAAGGACACACAGAAAGACAGACTTATGAAAGACAAAGACAACATATAAGACAGACACATACATACAGACAGACAGACATGACTACAATACAGTAGACACAGGGTGAATATAGACAGTCAAACAGACAGGAGATTGACAAAAAATAGACAGATTCATACATGCACAAATAGACAATATGGCAACTAACATGACTGTAACCGCCAGTCAGGCGGTTACAGGATATTTAGACTCATGACGTTGATCTAGAACATTATAATTCGGTCAAACCCGTTGAATACAATTCATTTTAGTATTTCAAATAAATTATGCATAGGCAATCACATAAATGTCTAATCCAATATATATTTACTTAACAATCATAGCTATGTAATTAGTCTAATCTTAACACTTACAATGAGTACTTAATTTGCCATATTTTTATGTAGTCACAATGATAAACGATGCAATGGACACAGTCTACCTGTGTACACAATAAATACAAGTTAAACTTACGTGTTGAAAGTCTTCAGGAGAAACAGGTTAGGTGTTGGTGGTGTGATGGGGATAGCTACAGCGAGGCTGGCGGTGCCCGGCTGGTGGGCACCATGTGATCAAGTTGGCCACTTCAAACTCGCTGTGTCAGGCGTATTATACGCAAACAAGCTCACCTCACACCACCCAACACCCCAACCTACTCTGAGTCTCTCATCTGCCTCCATCTCAATACTATATAACTGTATACAGATAGGCACACCCACTAAACATGACATGAGTTACAGCCTAACATAACGTTTGTTTACGTGTCATCATAATTCAGTACCGCTTGCGGTAACAATGACAGACAGACAGACAGACAGGTTGACAGCTGACTCACTGGTTCACATTAGACAAACAGGCAGACACACGCCAACAACGGATAAGACAGACAGATTTGACGACACAAAGAGTACAGACGGGCTTACAGTCAAACACCACACAGACGAACAGACAGATGGGATGGCAATAGACAGGACGGATAGACTTGAGACAGATTAGAAGGCATTTATAAACAAGAATAACACCAAATTGACCATAGCTGCTTCAGTGAGGGTAGCTGGTCTTACAGCCACCAGCGTAAAAAATAAGACCCATTGAAGACTAACACCCTCGCTCGGAAAGAACATCGATAGTCAGTCAGTCATGTGAGATGGGCCTAAAACTGACTAATGTAGATGATGACCATGATGACTTAACACAGGTGAGGACTTAAGCAGATGGTGGCTAATCTAACCAGAATCAAGGTCACTTCTCTTCATAATATAATTTTTCTCGGAATGATCATCAGTGATTCATAATAAAAAAAAAATTAGGATCTTAACCTCTCCTTATGGCGAATATTTCTTTAACTAACTACTCTAACCTTTATTCTATTCCTTCCTATAGTATACTAGATACTTACAGTATCCGTAAGACATTAGCTATTGGAAATGTGATTAAATGTTTTGTTATTAATCCAGTGTGAAATGTATATGTATTGGTGGTACAATCCTAATGGTCTCTAATCCTGTTGATTAGGTGAGGTTAATCTGGGTTTATTGAGATTGAAGATAAGGTGTGGGGTTTATTCTACCTGTGTTAGTCTCAGGTACGACCCTAATTGTAACAATCACGACCATGATTATAACTACCAGGACCATGATTATAATAACCACGACCATGATTATAACAACCACGACCATGATTATAACAAACACGACCATGATTATAACAACCACACCATGATTATAACAACCACGACCATGATTATAACAACCACGGCTGTTATCGCCACTGGCTTTTATCACTGATGTCAGCAACCACGTGCCTCCCCCAACCCACAATCGGCCTGTTACCACACCAGATGTGGCGACTCGGGGGGAAAGGGGCGGTGTTTACCACCGGGAGTGTAATCACCACTGGCGTGAGAACTGAGAGGGTGGCATGGATCTCATGACACAGATCGCCCTCTCGAGTGTTGCCCCCCTCCCCACACACATCGCTCCTGAACTAAGAAGACCTCTCAACAAGACCTCCTGCTGGACCCGGAACTGTGAAGACCGCCCTCTCTCTGCTGCCATTGTTTGGCTGTCTTCCCGGACCGGACCGTCCACCACTGACATCGTCTACAACAACTCACGAGCGTTTTCGGTTTATCGAGCATTAGCTTGCCCTCCCCACTGGTGGTGTGAGTGACCCACACTCCAGCTGGAGAGCAGCTATAGCGCGATATTCCCGACGTGGTTTGAGTTCTTTTCCTTCCACTGCTATTTTTCCTTTTTTAGCTCTGGCCTAGGGACCTGCACCCTCAAAAAGTGTATTCGTCCTGCGGTCCCCCCTGTAACTGTTCACCTCCCTCCCAGGAGATTGTGAACATGAAAGGGGGTTGGAGCAAGAACCCATCCCAGCCGAGTCTTTCCAGGAAAACCGTGATCGTGCCGGTCCACCTGCAAAGAGGGTAGCAATCATCATCCTTCCCCAATAGGCACACTTAGCTCATGTCTATAAGTGAGCAGCCACATACACTAGGAAGTAGGTTTCCCCAACGGGGCTCCGGGAGAGAAGCTCAGGAACCACTCTACGACCACCCGGCCATCATTGCCAGTGGGGAGTGCTGAAATTCCTCTGCTACTTACTCAACCGGAATAGGTAGGCTCTGGAAAAAAAAAACACCAGTTAACCACCGGTTATGGAGTGCGTACGCCCTCCTAATCGCGCCCCCGCCTGAACCGCCAACCCGACGACCCGAACCATGACAGGCTCCGCACAGAGAAAGCGGACCAGTTACGGGCATTCCATGAAGCCCTGAAAAGCAAGAACACTGCCACCGCCTCCAAAAACTCCACCACCACTGTTACCGCAACTGAGGACGACAACTGGACGAAGGTTGAAAACAAAAAACGCCGATGTGCTTTTTCGGGAAACGAATGCCGTCAAGCAGCCCAAATGGCACCCATCACCCCCAACGACACTGCCAAAATTCCGGATCTCGAAAACGGACAAGAAAACGACATATACCGCCATCACAGAGATGGAGAAACTAAATCCACTGGCCAAGTTCTCAGTGCGGCCCAACCTAAAGGGGGAGTGATTATTCACCCCAAAGACAAGGACTCCGCCACCACCCTCGACACTTACCTGCAAAACACCACCACCATTGCATCAACCAAGCTGGACCCCGCCCAGAAACTGATGAAGTCGGTAGTCCTCCGGTACCCAAAGGAACTACCCCTCGAACCCGTGGAGAACCACCCGAAGATCCTAAAAGCCGAGAGATGCTCTCCCCCGTCCGACAAGACGGCCACCACAAAACAAGTGCTCATAACGCACTACGGTTCACCCCCCAGCACCATAGACCTCAAAACCTGGGGGATCTACGAAGTGAGGCCCTTCGTCCCAGAGCCCCTGCGGTGCTTCAGATGCCAGAAATACGGGCACCATCAGACAAGGTGCACGTACAAGGAAATCTGCGCAGTCTGCGCACAGAAGCACGGCACACACTCCTGCCTCACCAAGTTGAAAAATGGAGAAAAAATTGCCCCCAAGTGTGCCAACTGCGGGGGCAAACACCACGCCTGGAACCCTGGATGCTCCGAGAGGACAAAAAGGGTCCAGGCAAACCGACCAGCAGCAAGACCGGCCCCCACCGCCTGCACACCAGCCCCACCAAGTACCTTCGTGTGGGGAACCCAAAGGTCAAAACAACAAAGCCAACCTCCTCAGCTGGTCAACACCCAAAGTGCAGCCCAGTTTCCTGGCCTCACTACGGCCACACCTCAGCCACCCAAGCAGCAGACAACGACAACCACGAAAAAGACAAAAGAAGCACACACCAAGGCACCAGAAGGAATGAGACACGTATCAGACCTAGCCAAGGTACTGACAACCTTCGCGGAGGGCCTAGCCGGACTACTGGGCCACAAGATCCAACCCACATAGCTCCAAATACTCATGGGGAGCGTCCTCGGGCAAGTCGCCACAGCTCCAGCCACCTCAGTGGAGGAAGCCACGCCGGTCCTCACACGAGTGACAGCCGAGGTACACTCTGTATGTATATTCTGTATGCTGTATTTATAATATGCTATGTATATTATGTATGTGCTCCATTTATGTATTATTTATTTAGCCTAGCTAGTAGCGTGTGGCAATGTATTTATCAATGTCCTACATGCTTAATTAATGTGCCTGGCGACGTATGGAAGCTGCTAATGTATCACTTGCCATACGTCGTCTATAGAGCAGTTGACCAGTCGACAGGTTGAAGAGCGCTACTCTCCTTGTGTACATATCTCTCATCCAGTAAATCGAACCTACAAAACTATACAGGTGTTTATGTTCGCTCCTGTATATTGAACTTATTACCCAGAACACGAACATGGCGCAGTGAACCGGTTTTACTGGATAATTACGAGTGACAGTGCAAAGTTTGTGGAAAGCCGGCTTATGGACTCCTTCCCTGTGTCAACCAACCGCCGCCCGCCACCCCTCCTCGAAGAATTTAGCAACTTTGAGCAGTGTCAGTGACCTGGAGAAGGCCTTCGAACTAGCAAATCCACTGGCCATTATAACGACGCTCGCTGAAAAAGGCGTCAAAGGAAGGTTGCTGGGGTGGATCCAGAACTACCTCACACAGAGAGAAGCAAGAGTACGCTTTCAGGGAGCAACCTCAAGCTACAGGGTCCATGAAAACGGAACCCACAAAGGAGGCATCCTCAGTCCAATGCTGTTCAATGTCCTGATGGAAAATCTTGTCAAACTTCCTTTCAGACAAACAGCCAAGCTCCTATGCTATGCAGACGACTTACAGCTTATAGTAAGAGGATCAAACAGACTAGCCAACACGCAACACGCACTCCAACTTATAGAAGAGGAGTGCAACAGACTTGGACTCAAGATAAATCCAGCCAAGTCGAAAGCGATGCCCATCTGCACAGACACACCAGGCAAGATGCTCTCCATACAAAACACGCCGGTAGTCTGGACCAACATCCACCAGTGTCTTGGAATCTGGTTTGACCAGAAACTCACTTTCAAGCCGCAACTCGAGTATCTCATGCACAGGACGAAGAGCAGACACAATATAATGAGGTCGCTCACCAGCACAACCGCAGGAGCAAACGTTCATGTGCTCAAAGCCTACTACACGGCCGCCATCAGATCGCTGGTAGATTACAGTGCTCCAGCACTCATTGGACTGAGAGAAGACCAGATAGCTAAGCTAGAAGTCATCTAAAGTAATGCTCTCAGGACCATGCTCGGAGCACCCATGTGGACCAGAATTTGCAATTTGCAAATGGAAACTGAACTACCACCCCTGGCAGTACGAGTCAAGCAGGTGACAGCCGGTCTCCTCGCCAAAATCTGTAGATTAGATAAGCCCACAGCTGCCAAAATTCGAATCAGTGCCTCCCTCCACCTCGACCACAGAGTGCGAGGGGCCACCTGGTCGCACGAGGCAAGCGAGGTCATCCGACACCTGCAAGCAGAAACACTCGTCAAGAACAACCAAGACACACGAGACAATGGTTACGTAGTTCCTCCACCATGGAGCCCTCCACCAGCCACATTCAAAATTACCGACCTAGGTGATAGCAAAGCCAACCTCCAGATGGAGGACCTCAAAAAATATCTCTGGAAGCCATAGCCACCGAGACACCGGCTGATGCAGCATCATACTTCACAGACGGCTCGGTGGATCCAAAACATCATACATCCGGAGCGGCCTTCTACACCCAAGGTCAGACCCTCCGATGGAGACTTTCTAATGACTGCTCCACCCTACAAACAGAGCTGGGAGCAATCTCAAAGGCCCTACAACACGCTGCAACACAACACAACAAGTCCATCATAATTCACACGGACTCGAAATCGGCCATGCAGGCGCTGCAACACAGTCAACCAAGAGACAACGTCCACATCATAACCTCGATCCTCGCACAGCTACAGGAATTCCAAAGACAAAACCGCCTAATCGTCTTACACTGGATTCCCAGTCATGTAGGGATCGGAGGAAACGACGTGGCAGACAAATCAGCCAAGGCAGCCACACGTTCTAGTAGCGTACACATTCAAGTTCCAGCAAGTGAGCAACAGATCAAGAATCACCTCAGAAAGACTAGCAAGCTCCACATCCAAAAGAGCTTCCTTCACACATTCAACGCTGGTTCCCAATCAGCCAAATGGTACCTGGCGGCTACAAAAGGGGAATCACCTTTCGCAGACAAGAAAACACCAAGACAAACCCAAGTTAGCCTTCATCGACTATGACTAGGGTACAAGTGCTCCTGGCAGATGATCGGAAATGACGTCATGGAATGCACCTACTGTCAGGAGCTAGCAGCCAACCCACTTGAACACTATCTCCTCGACTGCGAAGTCACACAAAGCCTCCGAAACAGAACTCAAAACTCCCAAGAAGCACACACAACACCAGCGGCCACTCTAACCCGAAAGGCCCAAACAAACCACATTCACCACCTTCTCCGGGTCATCACACGATACCCACCACCCAGATAGCTTAGAAAGTATCCTCTCCCAGCAAGTGCGGACCCCAGTTCGGGGGGCGCGCCACTCCGAAACTGACCACGTCCAAGAGTGGGGGTTGGTGGTAAGCGTCCACTGATCGGGGGTCCGCTCACACTTGCAACCTGCAGTATCCTTCCAGTCTGCAGGTAGGACCACCTCCAATCCCAATCCGGTCTGGCTGCTCCTGGAGCTCCAGCCGGAACCACCAAACGGGCCGCCTATAGGCAAAGGCCCGTGTCGGACTACGGTCCGACAATCTCAACAACAACAACAAAACAACATGTAATCCAGTTGCCTCTAAAGATGTCTTGAATAAAGACGAAAGCTAAGGTGCTCCGTTGTTTCCCTTTTCCCCGTGTGATTATACATACACATATATATATATATATATATATATATATATATATATATATATATATATATATATATATATATATATATATATATATATATATATATATATATATATATATATATATATATATATATATATGTTATCGCCGCTGGCTTCAGCTACAGTGCTGGCGTGTGATGCCATTAAATCTTTCGACCTGTGACCTCGCCAGATGTAGAAGTGTTTACAGACAAATCCTGGTTCTGCTGAGTGGACTGTCTTAGACTGGTGGCGGTGACTGCCCGCCCCTCCATGAGACAGATCGCCCTCTCTAGTGATGCTGTGAAGACCAGCCTTCTGTCCGGAATTTGTGCTGGGACGATTTACGCAATACTGTTTTCTCTTGGAACACCATACTGCATTGACCCGCACTTGTAAGTACAGCCTAAGTGATGACATACCCCTCGGTACTGAAATACTGTTGAATAATTACGCCTACTCGTTTCTGCCTAACCTGGAATAATAAGACACTGCAGAGTGAAGCGAAGCTGAGATTAATAGAGTTATGAACTTTGTGTTATGTCAGTATGTTTAATAAATTGTAATTAAGATAAAATTGTGTGAGACTAACTAATTATGTATCAGATGGATCACCTTGTAATATTATGAACGCCTTCTCCTCTGCAGGTTTTGACCACATCAATAAATATTGAATGCGTCAAAAGACGGGTTTCAATCATTCTTCGACTCGTTTTAACCCAACGTCCCCACCACATGTTTACAGTTAAAACAAGTACGGGGCGTCGAAGGGAATTCTCAACTACCATGGGGAACAAAGGAACCACCAACGCCGGGAGTTCAGCATGAGACAAGGTAGATCGTCATAACGTCAGCACAAGAGACAGTGACGTAGAGTGTCGCGTGTTTGAGTGAAGTGTTCAAATATCTGAGGAGTTGTCATAAAGATTCGGTTCGAGCGTACAGGGTTAAGAGTGTTTGTTTGCGATGAGCCAGCCCTCGCACCCAGTGAACGAATATTCATTATCAGATATGGCCAGTGCTATGTGCGGTCTTGGGTATGAGAGTTTGTTGACCAAACTGGAGTGGTCCATTGAAGAATTGGCGAGGGCCAAGTTAGAAATTGAGAGGGCCACGTTGGAGAACCTGTAATTAAGGAAAGAGCTGGCGAAGTTAAAAGGAGAGGCTGGAAGAGTAAAGCCAGTGTCTGTCGAAAACTCAAGCGAGTGGAAAGTTGTGAGTAGTGGGAAGACGAAGCTGGTGGTGAAGAAGTACACCAAGGATACGACAACAACGACAACAACAGCTAAGTGTACCAACCCGTTCAGTCCCTTGATAGACGAATTGGACGTTAGTACAGTCAGGGACAGGGATGACAAGGAAGGTATAAAAACTTTAATTGTTGGTGACTCACAGGAAAGGTACATGGACAGGGCCTTTTGTGGTAAAAACAAAAATAGGATGAGGGTGTGTTTGCCAGGAGCTGGGGTGGGGGATATAGTTGACAGGATGGACAATATCTTGTCTGGTAATGGGAACAAACCCATTATCTGCCTCAGTGCAGGAGGCAATGATATTGGCCGGTGTAGGAGCGAGGAGCTTCTTGATAAGTTCAAGGCAGCTATAGATCTTATCAGGACTAAGGGAGGGATCCCTATCATATGCGGTGTCCTGCCTAGAAGGAGAGTTGGCAGTGAATGGTTGTCAAGGTGCAGTTGGTGTCAACGACCATCTTGACAGATATTGCAAGTCAATATCAGTCCCATTCATTGACAACTGGGACAACTTCTATGGCAGAAGGGACCTTTATGCTAGGGATGGGGTGCACCTGTCTAGGGATGGAGTAGCAACCCTGGCTGGGGCTCTAGAGGGGGCACTTCAAAAGATATCGAAGTCTTTAAACTGCTAAGAGAACATATGAGCATGGGGGTGGAGGAGACTGCAGTGGGAGCGGGTAAACAAAGTGAAAGACTACAGGGGAATAGTGTTAGGAATGATGACAAAACTAAATTAGACAGGGAGTTTAAAAC
>NW_024726503.1:2500-12500 GCF_018991925.1 Homarus americanus
TGTCGTCGACCCAGTTCCAACCTGTCGTCGACCAATGCCAACCTGTCGTCGACCAGTGAAACCTGTAGTTGACCAGTGGCAACCGTCGTCGACCAGTGGAACCTGTCGTCGACCAATGCCAACCTGTCGTCGACCAGTGAAACCTGTAGTTGACCAGTGGCAACCTGTCGTCGACCAGTGGCAACCTGTAGTTGACCAGTGCCAACCTGTAGTCGACCAATGCCAACCTGTAGTCGAGCAGTGCCACCGATCAGCGCCAACCTGACCGTCGACCAGTTCCACATCAACTATCACCCTGCCGTCGACCAATGCCACCCCTCCCATCGACCAGTGCCGTCGCCAACCTTCTGTGTCGCCTTGCCAAGCGTATCATTTTAACGACCCTCAACAGGGTGGTGGCGTGTGTATGATACAGAGAGAGAGAGAGAGAGAGAGCCTGGATAGTCGTCTTTACTGTTCTTCCTCCTCCTCCTCCTCCTCCTATTCCTTCCTACTACGTTTAGTTGACTGTCTGCTATGGAAGACATTCGTTTGCTCACCGTTTCAACAAAACCACAAGCTTATAACACCTTCACTACAAGGACGCCACTTTTAATACTGTATTTAGCTAACGCAAGACAATTTTGTTGAGCAGAGGTTAACAGGCTTGTCATACCATCACCTGCTTGCCATCATAACCTACCTGCCCTCAAGTCCTTCCTAACACCCTGCCATGACACGGTGCCGCCTTCCTACTGCACTGTTATAAAGGACTAAAGGACCACATACGTGATTAAGGGCTCGCTCGTCCCCTTAACACGTGTAAGAAGAGGCCCCTTCACTCTTCTCTCCCCTATTGCACCAATTAAGCGTTTTCTCACCATCTCCTCCAACACATTCCTCATCAACACCATTGTCTTTACCACCATCAGCACCATCTTCACCATCACTAACCTATACACCAACACCATCACCTCACCACTACCCTCACCACCACCCTCACCACCACCCTCACCCTCACCACGGGTCCTCAAGATTTAACGTACTGTCTTCCCCTTAACCACTACTTACCTGGTTGTCTCATTAGTGGCATCCAGGTAAGGGAGGCATCTAACACTTGAGGGGGCCATAGAAACCTTCCTTTACCTTCTTGGGCCCCTCAGTAGAAACCTTCCTTTACGTTCTTGGGCCCCTCAGTAGAAACCTTCCTTGACGTTCTTGGGGGTCCTCAGTAGGAACCTTCCTTGACGTTCTTGGGGCCCTTAGTAGAAACCTGCCTTAATGACGTTCTTAAGGACACCTGGATCGTTTCAATCATTTGGTAACCCCGGAAAAAAAAATACCATCGAGAGAGAGAGAGAGAGAGAGAGAGAGAGAGAGAGAGAGAGACCCAAAGTCTTTACATTACTTAAAGAAGGAGGAGGTGTGGGTGTTGGAGAGAAGAGAGAGACAGAGAGATAGAGAGAAAGAAAGAGATTTTTAAAAACGTGTGTATTCCCATTATACGTTTGGGGTGAAGCGGCCGACCATGAGCTCCTCTCCTCCCGGTAAATGGAACGAGGTGGAGGTGTAGCAAAAACAGAGTTAAGAGGCGGGGCGAGGAGGGTTTTATGGCCGGGTCAACACTCGTCCATGGTCTCACTCAATTAACGCAACGAAGAGGTGACGAGGAGTAACACTTCTTCCTTACTCGAGGGCTCTTGTCGGGGCCGAGGGGGAGGTGCTGAGGCATTGGAAGTGTCTCGAAGCTGTGGGAGGATAGTGGAGCTGGGGTGCTAAGTGGGGTGCTAAGTGGAGTTGGGGTTGGGGGGTGTCAAGGCTACTAGGGGAGATGGGGCTGAAGAAAGTTGGGGCCTGTAAGAAGTAGGGGGCCTGAGGGGGATGTTTGGGGCCTGGGAGGGGGAAGTTCTGGGCCTGGGAGGGGGAAGTTCGGGGGCTGGGAGGAAGAAGGGGCCTAGCGGAAACAGGAGCTGGGAGTTAGCTAGGGGTGAGAGAGAGAGAGAGAGAGAGAGAGAGAGAGAGAGAGAGAGAGAGAGAGAGAGATATCACAAATGTAACAAGCACTTCAGCCATTGATTAATTATAAGTGCTTTGTTGGGCTATTTATATATCTAAGTGCGTGTTGAGCGTATTGAGAAACTTAATTGCTGCATCCGGGACACTGAATCTGAAGAATACATGTATGTATGTATGTATGTGTGTATGTATGTATGTATGTATGTATGTATGTATGTATGTATGTATGTATGTATGTATGTATGTACGTATGTATGTATGTATGTATGTATGTGTCGTGTACATTAAAGATATTTCACAAATCGTATAACTGTAATTCAAGTACGCCAAATCGACCCAGAGAAGGAAATATTACAGGTAAGCTGCGAGACGTATTCTGTAATCCTTGTACTGTAATGACCATGTACTGTATATTACGTTACAGCTGGGAGTACAAACTCAACACATAACAGTCATTATTCAAGGGACTATACCGTGTAATTTGGAGTGTGTTATATATCACTGAGTGTGTCGTGAGGGAGTCTCCTTAAGTGTCTCGTGTAATCTTTAGAAGTGTGTCTTGTAATCATGAAGTGCGTCTTGTAATCTTGAAAGTGTGTATTGTAATTTTGAAAGTGTGTCTTGTAATCTTGAAAGTGTGTATTGTAATCCTGAAAGTGCGTATTGTAATCTTGAAGTGCGTATTGTAATCTTGAAAGTGTGTCTTATGATCTTCAAGTGCGTATGTCTTTTAAACTTAAAGTGCGTCTTCTTGTGGTTAAGTTCGTAATGCAATTGTTGAGTGCATTAGTTAATATTTGAGTGCATCAGGTAATATTTGAGTAAACCCGGTAATAATTGAGTGCATCAAGAAATAATTGAGTACATCAGATGATTTAATGCATCAGGTAATATTTGCGTGGATTTGGTAATATTTGAGTGCATCAGGTAATATTTGCATGCACCAGGTAATATTTGAGTGTATCAGGTAGTATTTGCGTGCATCAGGTTATATTTGCGTGCATCAGGTAATATTTGAGTGCATCAGGTAATATTTGAGTGCATCAGGTAATATTTGAATGCATCAGGTAATATTTGAATGCATCAGGTAATATTTGCGTGGATCGGGTCATTTTTGCGTGCATCAGGTAATATTTGCGTGCATCAGGGAATATTCTTTGGTGGTGTGTTAAAGCGATTTTTTTAACGTGAGATTACTTTCAATACCAGGAAAAAGAATTATCGGATTTAATTACGATCGCTCTTCATGTGGATATGGTGTTAGTGAATGTGGATAGTGATATTAAATGTGGATATGGTGATAGTAAATGTGGATAGTGAAGTTATATGTGGATATGGTGATAGTAAATGTGGATAGTAATGTTATATGTGGATATGGTGATAGTAAATGTGGATAGTAATGTTATATGTGGATATGGTGATAGTAAATGTGGATAGTGATATTAAACGTGGATATGGTGATAGTAAATATGGATAGTGATAGTAAATGTGGATATGGTGATAGTAAATGTGAATATGGTGATAGTAAATGTGGACAGTGATGTTATATGTGGATATGGTGATAGTAAATGTGGATATGGTGATAGTAAATGTGGATAGCAATATTAAATGTGGATATGGTGATAGTAAATGTGGATAGCAATGTGGATATGGTGATAGTAAGTGTGGATATAGTGACAGTAAATGTGGATATGGTGATAGTAAATGTGGATATGGTGACAGTAAATGGATATATGGTGATAGTAAATGTGGATATGGTGATAGTAAATGTGGATATGTGGATAGTAAATGCGGATAGCAATGTGGATATGATGATAGTAAATGTGGATATGCTGATAGTAAATGTGTGTGGACAGTGGATATTAAAATGTGGATATGGTGACAGTAAATGTGATAGTGGGATGTTTATATGGATATAGGATAGTAAGTGTGGGATATGCAGGACTAAATGTGGATAGTGATGTTATATGTGGATATGGTGAGGTAAATGTGGGATAGCAATGTGGATATGGTGATAGTAAATGTGGATATAGTGACAGTAAATGTGGATATGGTGATAGTAAATGTGGATATGGTGATAGTAAATGGATAGTGATGTTATATGTGGATATGGTGATAGTAAATGTGGATATGGTGATAGCAAATGGGATATGGTGATAGTAAATGGATATGGCGATAGTAAATGTGGATATGGTGATAGTAAATGTGATATGGCATAGTAAAATGTGACATGGTGATAGTAAATGTGGATAGCAATGTGATATGGTGATAGTAAATGTGATAGTGATATTAATTGTGGATATGGTGACAGTAAATGTGGATAGTGATGTTATATGTGGATATGGTGATAGTAAGTGTGGGATATGGTGACTAAATGTGGATAGTGATGTTATATGTGGATATGGTGATAGTAAATGTGGATAGCAATGTGATATGGTGATAGTAAATGGGATATAGTGACAGTAAATGAATATGGCATTTGTGCAAATGTGAATATGGTGATAGTAAATGTGATAGTGATGTTATATGTGGATATGGTGATAGTAAGTGTGGATATAGTGACAGTAAATGTGGATATGGTGATAGTAAATGTGGATAGCAATGTGGATATGGTGATAGTAAGTGTGGATACGGTCTCCTCAATGCAAGAGATCTATACTCTCCGACAAGTTATCTCTTCAATAATAAACTTTGTCAAATTCTAAAGGTTATTTATTTTTGTATGTCTCTTATTCACGGTGACATTCACACTACCACTACATCTGTCACATCCCAACACACCACATCTTTCACATCCCTACACACATCACACGAATATAGTGTCACATCCCTACACCCATACTCCACATTTCTACACACCATACCACTACATCTGTTACACCCCAACACACCACATCTTTCACATCCCTACACACATCACACGAATATAGTGACACATACGCCACATTTGCCACATCTCTAAACATCACATGTCACTATACTACCACACTAATATACTGTCACATCCCTACACATACACCACATCCCTACACATACACCATACTTCTATATAACACCACACTACACTACAAAACACTACACTACACTACACACCACCACCATAACAACACCTGTACTATACACCTCAATCACAACAACGAGAAGTTACAGGTAATTAAAAGAGATGGATATAAGGTAGTTAAGGACCCACACCTTAACCTAACCTAACCTAACCTAACCTAACCTAACCTAACCTAACCTAACACGATTCCAAAAAACGCTCAAAGTTCTAATAAAACACAGACGTCAATGGTACCCAAGGTGTGTTTGTCCACCCTGGGTATAGAAGAACAATCACAGGTTCAATTTTATTATGACCTCAGTAAACACTGAACCCAATCTGATTTACGTGATGGTGTGATTATATGGGAATGGTTAGGTTAGGTTGTTGTGTGTGGGGTTAAGGGGGAGAAATTTTTGTTGTTCTTGTTATTATCTAAGTAATGTTTTATTATTATTATTATTAATATTATTATTATTATTATTATTATTATTATCATTATTGTTTTTATTATTATTATTATTATTGTTTTCGTAGTTATTATTATTATTAGTTACTATTATTATTGTTATTACTCGCTATTTTCACTATTGTTATTTCGAATACTCTTATTATTAGCGTTAGTTCTATTTTCATCATTATTATTGTTATTATCAACACTATTGATTAGAGCCACAAAACTCAATTTCCTTACTAATTATATACCTCCCAGTTGACAGGTGCCCCAGGGGAAAAAAGTGCCACTGACTATGAACAATTCGACTTACGTCATTTATATCTCAATTGTTCATTTGATCTGTCACTGAAATGTTCATCAATGAGGTAGCAGGGGTGGGGGGAAGAGAGAGGGAAAGAAGGAGAGAGAGGGGAGGAGAAGGGAAAAGAGGGAAGCAAGGAGAGAGAGAGAGGAGAAGGAAAGAGAGAGAACAGGGGAGTGGAGGGGAGAGGGAAGTGGAAGGGAGAGGGAAGTGGAGGATGAGAGGGAAGAGGAGAGAGAAGTGGAAGAGAAGAAGGAAAAGAAGGATGAAGGAGAAAGGAAGAGGAGAAGACAAACAGGTGGATGGGTGGGTGGGTGGATGAAGGGGGAGAGAGAAGGAGGGAGGCAGAGTTAACACCAACAGACTACAGTACAACCTGCTCAAAAAGCCCCAAATAAAAGTCAGTCAATCAGTCGAATCTGTTAATTTGTTTTTCGGCTGCCACTGGCGGAGACGTAACTCCCTCCCTCACCTGGATGAGCCGAAATGGACAACTAACCTACTAATTAATTAAGGGCCTTCGATATAAATTTAGACCAATGGACCATATTACCCCTCCCTACCCTCCCTCCCCTCCCTCCCTCCTCTCTCGTTAAACCATCTATCCCTCCCTCCCCACCTCCCTCCCCATAACAAATCCCCTCCCTCCCTCCCGTGTGACAAGCTTCTATGGTCGTGTTCGTCTAGCCAAGAGGGGAGGAGAGAGAGAGAGAGAGAGAGAGAGAGAGAGAGAGAGGAGAGAGAGAGAGAGAGAGAGAGAGAGAGAGAGAGAGAGAGAGGAGAGAGAGAGAGAGAGAGAGAGAGAGAGAGAGAGAGAGAGAGAGAGAGAGAGAGAGAGAGAGAGAGAGAGAGAGAGAGAGAGAGAGAGAGAGAGAGAGAGAGAGAGAGAGAGAGAGAGAGAGAGAGAGAGAGAGAGAGAGAGAGAGAGAGAGAGAGGTCCCTAAATCACCTCTCCCGTCCCTATCCCACCAAATGATACATTCATATTTCAACTTTAACAGTAGCACATCAACAGGACTAGCCCCCCGTCAGTAATAGGGCCATCCAAAACATTTCAACAGTCCCTCCCCTCATCAACAGAGCTGTCCAAAATACTTAACAGGACTCACCCCCGTAAACAGTGTCGCCCCATTATTCAAAACACATCTCACCCACGTAAATAATTCACCGCTTCAATTATATCTGGACTGGGTGCTGTCGATCATGAGTAAATAATTGCCAGAGGTCAAGAGGTCAAGTCAAGTTTTGTGACAGCTTAATAACAAAGAGGTGTTAGGGTGCTCGTCTAACTGATGTCTTCCTAACTATTAATGATGACCGATGGATATCTATTATTATTATTATTATTTTTCATATATATCTTCATTTCCCGATACGGTTTTAACGTTCCGATATCGGTGCATTATCGTCCTGGAGGTTACATTTGGGTTGGGTTGGGTTGGGTTGGGTTGGGCCAGCTGGCTTGGGCCACTTTCACATGTGCTGTGCTGTACCAGGTTACGTTTGGTTAGATTAAGTTACAGTTTCGTTACTAAAGTTAAAGTTAGGTGAGGTTCCGACATAACGCTAATCTCTTCCATACTCAGTGCTTAAAACATTACGAAAAAAGATTATTTAATACATAAAACTTAACCACAGCTCTCTCTCTCTTGGATAGATGACATCACTGTTAATGTTTCAAGTGAGAGGTGTATACAATCTGCAGGCTGCATTGCACAGGCAGAGAGAGAGAGAGAGAGAGAGAGAGAGAGAGAGAGAGAGAGTGTGTGTGTGTAAAACTAGACAATCATATCAGACTTAACACATCTTGTGCCTCAACCCTCCTATTCCTCCGCGTCTTCTTCCTCCTCTTCAACCTTTTTGCTTTTTCTTTATCTTCTTCTTCCTCCTCCTAGAGTTCCTCCTTTTCCATCCCTCCTAGTCTTCCAACCCTCCCCCTTCTTCTACTCCCCCTCCTCCTCCTCCCTCATTGTCTTCCAACCCTTCCTTCTCCTCCTTGTCTTCCAACTCTTCCTCTTCCTACTAGTCTCCCTTCCCCTCCCTCCTCTTTCTCCTAATCTCCCATCCCTTCTCCTCCTCCTCTTCCTCCTAGTCTTCCTCCTTCTCCAACCCCTTCCTCCTTCTCCCCTTCCTCACACACACATCATACCGTCAATATCACCAAAGCTACTGATTATCTTGTATACATCGAAGGCATATAAATATTTACTCTTGTTTTACTGCATCAGACTGACTCAGGTACACATCATTACTCATACTAAAAAATATTGGGTAAAAAAATAAAATAAAATAAAATAAAGAGCTTTCATATATTACACGGTCGACTG
The DNA here is from genome assembly GCF_018991925.1 of Homarus americanus. Lineage (NCBI taxonomy): Eukaryota > Metazoa > Arthropoda > Malacostraca > Decapoda > Nephropidae > Homarus > Homarus americanus. Next base: position 10,621 of record NW_024726503.1, read on the forward strand.
GGGCCAATAATTACAGGTAGAGATAAAGGTGTAAATATTAATAGATAGGTAAATAATGGGAAAATATGCGTTGATTAGTAAATAAATAAATAGAGTTAGATAAATAATTAAAGAACAAAGGAAATAAAGGTAATAAATACACTGATAAGAAAAATATATAGATAAGGAGAAAATTACAAATGAGATAAACAAAAACAACAGATAAAGATAGGAATTATAAACACACAAACAAATAAAAAACAATAGCGAAAAATAAACACAGAAAATACACCGAGAAAAAAACCCAAAAAACACGGTAAACAAATAAAATACAAATAGAATAACAAAGAAATATATCAATAATTCTATCACAAAATATCTTACCTGTCCTCCTCCATAATAAACACACAGGTATGCCATTTATACCTGGCATTAATTTACCTGGATATTTCTGGATGCTCTTTAATAATATACTAAATAATTAAATATGTCAAATTAGTTGTAATCACGCACCGATATTTTCTTTACGGAATATTGTGACGCTAAATAATTTGACAGATGCAATTCATTCGGATCACCTGAAGTTTAGACACCCTAGCTTATTTCACCTGATGATGCACTTAAAACGCAATAACGCGAACCTAACTTGACCTAACCATACGCTAACCTAACCTAACTTGACCTAACCATACGCTAAGCTAACCTAACTTGACCTAACCACACGCTAACCTAACCTAACTTGACCTAACCATACGCTAACCTAACCTAACTTGACCTAACCATACGCTAACCTAACCTAATTTGACCTAACCATACGCTAACCTAACCTACCTTGACCTAACCATACGCTAACCTAACTTGACTAACCATACGCTAACCTAACCTAACTTGCCAACCTAACCTAAAACTTGACCCAACCATACTCAATAACCTAACCTAACTTGACCTAACCATACGCTAACCTAACTTGACCTAACCATACGCTAACCTAACCTAACTTGACCTAACCATACGCTAACCTAACCTAACTTGACCTAACCATACGCTAACCTAACCAAACTTGACCTAACCATACGCTAACCTAACCTAACTTGACCTAACCATACGCTAACCTAACCTAACTTGACCTAACCATACGGTAACCTAACCTAACTTGACCTAACCATACACTAACCTAACCTAACCTCATTCCTTCACCATCATCATCCTCATTCCTTCACCATCATCATCATCCTCATTCCTTCACCATCATCAACCTCATTCCTTCACCATCATCATCCTCATTCCTTCACCATCATCAACCTCATTCCTTCATTATCATCCCGCAAGTCTCTTCACTACCATCTGTTACATTACTATTAATACCGTACCTGCGGCTTAATTACTGGCTTCTTACCTTGCCTCCCCTCCCCCCCCCTCCTCCTCTAGCTCGAACCAATTACCAACAGGTGCAGCGCCAGGTGCCGTGGACACTAAGTCTTCTTAATTAAAACACTTCCTTCCCCTCTCATTACCTGTTGTCACATATCTAATTACGGTGATAATTTGGACGATAATTAATCTCTTTCAAATAATTTCTATTCCCACTTAATTTTACAAGAGGTGTATAATCACCTATAATCGTACTCTTAACATATTGTATTCCTACATGTTGTATTTCTTACTTGTTGTATTCCTACATGTTGTATTTCTTACTTGTTGTATTCCTACTTAACAACCCCATTCAAACATTCCTACTCCATCTACATTCCCATTCCATTTACATTCCCAGTGCTTCTACTGTACATTCCTACTCCATCAATATCCATACTCCCTTTGCATTTCCACTCCAATTACTTCCCCACTCCATCTACACTCCCACTCCATCAAAATCCCTACTCCCTTTGCATTTCCACTCCATC